>NC_134093.1:6265175-6565175 GCF_000715075.1 Nicotiana tabacum
GAAAATGTGAGTTTTGGTTAGACTCGGTTGTCTTTTTGGGGCTTGTTGTATCGGCAGAAGGCATAAAGGTGGATCTTAAGAAGATTGAGGCTATTCAAAATTGGCCTAGACTTACTTTAGTTACAGAGATCCGGAGTTTCGTGGGTTTAGCAGGTTATTATCGTCGGTTCGTGGAAGGGTTTTCATCTATAGCAAGCCCATTGACCAGATTGACCCAAAAAGGTGTCCCATTCAGATGGTCAGACGAGTGTAAGTTGAGCTTTCAGAAGCTCAAGACCGCTTTGACTACGGCGCCAGTGTTGGTATTACCACAGGTTCAGGATCGTATAGTATATTGCGACGCATCTCACATTGGGCTTGATGTAGTATTAATACAAGATGGCAAGGTAATTGCATATGCGTCGTGGCAGTTGAAAGTTCACGAGAAGAATTATCATGTTCATGACATAGAATTGGCAGCCATTGTTCATATGCTGAAGATTTGGAGGCATTACCTCTACAGAGTCTCGTGTGAGGTATTTACTGATCATCATAGCCTTCAGTATCATTTCAAACAAAAGGATCTTAATTTGGGGTAGAGAAGATGGTTAGAGTTGTTGAAAGACTATGATATCATCATTTTGTATCACCCCGGAGAGGCCAATGTGGTGGCCGATGCTTTGAGTAGAAAGGCTGTGAGTATGGGCAGTCTTGCATATATTCCGGTTGGTGAGAGGACATTAGCTGCAGATTTTCAGACTTTGGCTAATCAGTTCATGAGGTTAGATGTTACAGAACCCAGTCGGGTTCTAGCTTGCATAGTCGCTCGGTCTTCTTTATATGAGTGCATCAGAGAGAGGCAGTATGATGATCCCATTTACTTGTCCTTAAGGACACGGTGCGGCACGGTGATTCCAAACATGTTGTTGTGGGGGAAGATGGGGTTCTGCGAATGCATGGTCGTATTTGTGTGCCTAATGTGGATGGGCTTCGTGAATTAATTCTTAAAGAGGCACACAGTTCCAGGTATTCAATTCATTCAGGTACCGCCAAAATGTATCAAGATTTGCGGCAACATTTTTGGTGGAGGAGAATGAAAAAGGATATAGTTGCATATGTAGCTCGGTGTCTGAATTATCAGCAAGTTAAGTACGAGCATCAGAGACATGATGGTTTGCTTCAAAAGTTAGAAATTCCTGAGTGGAAGTGGGAGCATATCACTATGGATTTTGTTGTTGGGCTCTCATGGACTCAGAGAAAATTTGACGCAGTTTGGGTCATTGTGGACAAGTTGACCAAGTCAGCACATTTCATTCTAGTGGCAGTTACCTATTCTTCAGAGAGGTTAGCTGACATTTACATTCGTGACATTGTCCTCCTTCACGGTGAGCCCGTGTCTATTATTTCAGATCGAGGTACGAAGTTTACTTCACATTTCTGGAGAGCTATACAACGTGAGTTAGGCACGCGAGTGGAGTTGAGTACAACATTTCATCCACAGACAGACGGACAGTCAGAGTGCACTATTCAGATATTAGAAGATATGCTTCGCGCTTGTGTTATAGACTTTGGAGGTTCTTGGGATCATTTCTTGCCACTTGCGGAGTTTGCTTATAATAATAGCTACTAGTCGAGCATTCAGATGGCTCCATATGAGGTATTATACGGAAGGCGATGCCGATCGCCAGTTGGTTGGTTTGAACCGGGAGAGACTCGGTTGTTGGGTATCGATTTGGTACAGGATGCCTTGGATAAGGTCAAGATTATTCAGGATCGACTTCACACAACTCAGTCTAGGCAAAAGAGTTATGCCGACCGTGAAGTTCGTGATATTGCATTCATGGTTGGAGAAGGAATATCGCTCCGGATTTCACCTATGAAAGGTATAATGAGGTTTGGAAAGAAGGGCAAGTTGAGCCCTAGGTATATCAGAAACTTTGAAATTCTTGAAAGGGTGGGTTAAGTAGCCTACAGGCTTGAATTACCACCTAGTTTATCAGCGGTTCATCCGGTACTCCATGTGTCTATGCTTCAAAAATATCATAATGATCCGTCCCATGTGTTAGATTTCAGCTCAGTCCAATTGGACAAAGATTTGACTTACGAGAAGGAGCCGGTGGCTATTCTAGCCCGGCAGGTCCGACAGTTGAGGTCTAAGAGTTATCCTTTAGTTCGGGTGCACTAGAGAGGTCAGACGGTAGAGGCATATACCTGGGAGTACGAGTCGGACACGCGGAGTAAATATCCACACCTTTTCTCTAGCTCAGGTACTTTTTCTAACTCCGTTCGAGGACGAATGTTTGTTTTAGAGGTGGAGAATGTGATGGCCCAAAATGTCATCATTAAATTTAATAATTAATTATGTGTTCTAAGACCTCAAAAAGCACCATGTATCATTCCTCGACTTGCGTGCGCAGTCTGTATAATTTTCCGGAAAGTTTTTATGTGAAAAATGGATTAAAATATAAAATAGAGCTTTAAAACTCAACTGAGTTGATTTTGATCAATATATTGAGAAAATGGACCTGGATCAGTGTTTTGACAATCCTGGTAGGTCTGTATCGTGATTTGGGACTTGGGCGTATGCCCGGAATCGAATTCCGAGGTCCCTAGCCCGAGATATGGAATTTTGATGAAAAATTAAAAGTTTGAAAGCTTAATGATTTCCAAGAAATTACTGATGTTGGATTTATTGACCTCGGATTCGTATTTTAGTTTCGGAGCCCGGTATAGGTCCACTATAATATTTATGACTTGTCTGCCGAATTTGGTGGGAATCGGAGTTATTTGACGTGATTCGGACGTTCGGTTGTAAAAATATAAGTTTTAAAGTTTTCTTGAAAATTTCCTTTGAATTGGTGTCTGATTCATAGTTCTTGGTGTTATTTTGGCGATATGATCGCGCGAACAAGTTCGTATGATGTTTTAGGACTTTGGTGCATGTTTGGTTTGGAGCCCCCAGGGCTGGGGTTGGTTTCGGGTGGTTAACGGATCATTTTTGGACTTGAGAAAATTGCAGAAACCTGCTTCTGGTTTCCTTCTTCGCGTTCGCGATGGGAGTCTCGCATTCGCGAAGAGCAAATTGGGGCTGGCACATTTTGTGCTTCGCGTTCACGATAGAGAGAACGCATTCGCGAGGTCTTGAGGTGCAAAGCTTCGCGTTCGCGAAGGGAAAGGGCTGGCCAGGACAATTGCCTTCGCTTCGCGAAGGGCATCTCGCGTTCGCGAAGGCCAAGCCAGGTAAGCTTCGTGTTCGCGAAGTAGCCCTCACGTTCGCGAAAAGTAAAATTGGGCAGTAGGAATTTTTGCTTCGCGAACGCGAGGCATTGACCGCGTTCGCGAAGGGTAAAAATCCCAGAAACAGAACATAAGTTCTGGAAATGGGGTTTCGACCCATTTTCAACTCTTTTCCATTTTTGAGCTCGGGTAAGGCGATTTTTGGACGATTTTCACGGAAAAATATTAGGGTAAGTGTTCCTTATCCTATATGATTATATTTCATGATTTCATACTGATTTATACATAAATCCGTGAATTTATGGAAGAAAAATCAAATTTTTATAAATTCTTCCAAAAACGAAAATTTAAGATTTGAAGGTCCATTTGATATCGGAATTGGATAATTTTTGTATGGTTGAACTCGTAGAGGAACGGGTGTTCGTATTTCACGAGTTTTTCTGAAATTTGAGATGTGGGTCCCATTGTCAATTTTTTTTAATGAATTTCGGATTTTTATCCGGAAAATTAGCAAATTCATATGGAATTAAATCCTATGATTCGTATTGAGTATATCGAATTGTTTGTGAATAGATTTGAAGCTTTTGGAGACAAATTTAAAAGGAAAATGTGTGGTCGAGTAATTGACTGGAATTTGCAAAGCGAGGTAAGTGTCGTGGTTAACCTTGACTTGAGAAAATAGAACCCTTAAATTATTTGTTATGTGATTTGCATGTGAACGACGTATAGGCGAGGTGACGAGTATCTATATGTCGTCAAATTAATTGTTTGCCCGCTTACTTGAAAAATTATAAATTATTTTAAATTTGAATTAATTATTATAATAATTATTTCTCTCCTATTCTTTGTCAAATATTAATTCTTGAATTCCTGCATTAATTGTTACATGCTATTTAAATTATGTGCCTTAATTGTTATTTGACATTTAGCATATTAAATATTAAACTGCATATTTTCTCTCTGATTTCCATAATAATTTGCTATTTGCCTTTGCTTGTTTCATAATTAAATCATAATTATTGTATGCTTGTTTTCTTATAATTTTATATTAATTATTATATTTATTGGGAAAATATCTTCTATAAGAATTGATTATAATGAATATATTGGAGGATCGGGTTGCACGCCGCAACAAAATTAATTATAATGAATATATTGGAGGATCGGGTTGCATGCCGCAACAGACTTATTAAAAAGTCCATATTGGAGGATCGGGTTGCATGCCGCAACAAACTTATTAAAAGTCCATATTAGAGGATCAGGTTTCACGCCGCAATAGACTTATTTAAAAGTCGACATACATATATATATGTTGGGCGATCGGGTTGCACGCCGCAACAGACTTGATTAAAATGAATATATTGGAGGAGCGGGTTGCACGCCGCAACAGAACCGAATGTGAATATATTGTGAGAGCGTGTTGTACGCTGTAACAGAATTGAATGTGAATATATTGTGAGAGCGGGTTACACGCTGCAACAGAATTGATGGAAATGACAATTGGTTATGACTGCTGAATTGGTTTCAATTATTATAAACAAGTTACCTGATTTATTTCTATTATTGTTGTTGTTTCTAATATTGCGTACATGTAATGTAAGTGACCCGCCTTAGCCTCGTCACTACTTCGTCGAAGTTAGGCTCAGCACTTACCAGTACATGGGGTCGGTTGTACTGATACTACATTTTTCACTTCTTGTGAAAATTTTGGAGTTGGTCCCAGCGGCGTACGATAGACTTGCTCGGATTTCATCTACTCATAGGAGACTTGAGGTATAACTGTACGGCGTTCGCAGTTCTGAAGTCCCCGTCTACTTTACTTTAGCTGTGTGTTTGTTTCCAGACAGCTTTATTTTATTTAGACCTTTAATTGTATTTATTCTAGAAGCTCGTGAACTTGTGACACCAATTCTGGGATGGTATTTAGACACCGTTATTTTTTTATGGATTAATCACTGTATTTCATACCTTACTTCCGCATTTATTTATTTGTTATTAATAAATTTAAAGATTGTTTAAAAATTAGTTAATATCATTCTAATGTTAGCTTGTCTAGCAACTGAAATGGGAATTTCGGGTCGTGACAACCAACAAGTCCTAAAATACGATACGAACTTAGTCGAGGCCTCAAATTACATCAAACAATACCGAAACTATGAATCTAACCTCGAATCAAACTTATGACTTTATGAAATTTCCAAATTCTATAACTTGTCCGAAACATATCAAATCAATCCAGAATGACCCCAAATTTTGCACACGAGTCATAAATGACATAACAAAGCTATTCAAATTTTCGTAATCAAAATCTGAGCCCGATATTAACCAAGTCCACTAGCGGTCAGACTTATGAATATTTCAAAACTTTAACTTTCCGATTTTTCGCCGAAATACTTCAAATTATTCTACGGATTTCCAAATTCAAATCTGGATATATTCCTAAGTCCGAAATCACCGTATGAATCTATCGGAATCATCGAAATACCATTCCATAGTGGTTTGCTCAAAAGTCAAACCTCGGTCAACGCTTTTCGTTTAAGCTTCAAAAATAATAATTATTCTTTCAATTTAATCACGAATCATCTGAAAACCAAACTTGACCACACACACAAGTCATAATACACATCACAAAGCTGCTCGGGATCTTAAGTCGCTGAACGAGATGCTAATTCATAAAATGACAAGTCGGGTCGTTACATTAGTCTTGATACTTACTGGGTACCGACCGTGGTGTACTCATACTACACTTCTGTATATTTTTGTGCAGAGCTAGGTATTGGAGATATCGGAGTCGGACAAAGTTAGAATTGTAGATCGCAAGGATTCGAGGTAGAGCTGCTTGGTTGTCGCAGTCCCTTGGAGTTCTTTCCTTTCTTGTACTGTCAGTTGTATATCAACAATATTATATTTCGATCTTTGAGATAATTTCATGTATTCAGTTAGAGTTCATGACTCTGTATTACCTGTCTTGGGAGGTTGTTATAATTCTTTTCGCTTTTGGTTTCGATACTTATTTTACATTCTGTTTCAAAAACAAAATTGGCTCAAATTATTAGTGTAATCGGCATATCTAGTCTAAGAGACTAAGTGCCATCACGACGCCTGTGGTGGGATTTTGGGTCATGACAGGATTAATTTTTTCGGAATTTCCAACCAAATGACCTCTTAATGTAATAATATGCTAGAAGTTCATACACAGGTGCTCCAATCTCTGGTATATTATGCTGGAACTTTCCGTGTGCTGAAGTTCCAACATAATATGCTAGAAATTCATACAGAGGTGCTCCAATCTCCAGTATATTATGTTGGAACTTTTCGTGTGCTGAAGTTCCAACATAATATGCTGGAAGTTCATACACATGTGCCCCAACATCCAGTATATTATGCTGAAACTTTCCGTGTTGCAGCAAAATAGTGGCTATTTTTCAATTACCAATCCAAAAACTTGCGAGCCCGTGCTATTTTTACTTCTTAATCTATAATTATTTTATGGGAAATTTTATGTTGAGGTTATTAATTTTTGAATCTTTCCAACCAACGAACCATTTAACGTAATGAATACAGTCAGACCTTTATATAACAGTCGGATTTTTTTTGTTGTTATAACAAAATGTTGTTATAGAGAACATATATTATAATATAGCATAAAAATTAGTTCCATAAAAAACTTAGGTTTTATAGTGAATGACTGTTATATAGCGATGTTGTTATAGAGAGAGATCTTACTGTATTTTCACAAGAGAACAAAATGATTGAAAAATTAAATATGAAAGTGGTCAAAAAATAAAGCTTAAATATTGGTGCAGGAAATTAGTAGCCAAGAAAGAGTTGCACTTGAAGAACGAAAGAAAAAGTGAGGCAAATGCTAGTTGAAACACCTGATAATAGTACACAAAAACTTGAATTGATTGATACAATCCAACGATTGGGAGTTGCATCCTTTGTGTTGTTGCTCTTCGTTTTCGACTACTGAGACAACAAAGGCATTTCATGTCTTCTGGTACGTAACCTTCTAGCTCTGTTCCTGTTTTGTCATAATAAAGATATTGGCGTTTATGTCTGGCCAAAAATAAAATGTTAAAGTGTGTGGCCACCTGTTTGAAAGCAAGAGGCGATCTAGGATTTTATCATTGTGTTCAATATTAATTTTCAGTTCTATGAAAATATGGAACTCAAAACATAACATTTATGTTAATTTTTCGGACTTTCACACACACACACACATAAGAAATATGTAGTCTAAATAAAAGAAATATTGTGGGTTCAATATTGGTCAAACCCATCCCTTGAACTTTATCCAACACTATCTAAAATTTTAAAATGTTTAAAGGTGACATACATTTATTTTCTTAATTACATCTTTAACATGCTCTTCATTAGATGCTACATTTTTGTGTGTGCAAAGTAAAGAAAAATTCATTTTAGATGAGTTGATTTTGAAATTTAGACTTTAAATCTCTATATACTTTTCTAACATGTTGAAGTGTATCGTATGTCCATTCTATATATAAGCTTAAACTTCTAAAATGGCAACGCTTTCATTAGACTTTATCTTGTCTTCAACATAACATACTTAAAGATGACATAATTTTTTAAGAACTTCTAGTTTTTAGCATAGTTCCTCACGAGTATTCTTTTTCTCACAATTATTTGGGTTTGAACTTATTAGAGAATCCATTGTCTCTGATAATACAGTGAAATTTAAAAATAGCTAAATTTACAATTGGTAGTTAAAAAATAGCTATAGTTTCAAAAGTAATCGAAATTTAGTTATTTTTCATGTAAAAATAAAATCTAAACAATAATACTGTTAAAAATCAGAAAATATTTCAGTATAATATGTTGGTGTTCGAATTTTTTATATATGATCTTCCACCATAATGTCACGACCCAAAATCCCACCACAGGCGTCGTGATGGCACCTAGTCTCTAAGACTAGGTAAGCCGATTTTTATTACATTTTGAAGTTATTTTTTTAATTAAATAAGTAATCAAAACTAACAGCGGAATAAATAAGAATATACAACCTCCCAAGGCTGGTAATACTGAGTCACGAACTCTAACTGAATACATGGGATGATCACGAGGATCGAATATATAATACTGTTTGATTAAAAATTAACAGTACAATGAAATGAAAAGACTCCAAGGCACTGCGACGATCAAGCAACTCTACCTTGAATCTTTACGGTCCCGCTTTAACTCTGCTCAAGTCTGATATCTCCAATACCTATCTCTGCACAAAAATATGCAGAAGTGTAGTATGAGTACACCACAGTCGGTACCCAGTAAGTATCAAGACTAACCTCAGTGGAGTAGTGACGAGGTACGGTCAAAACACTCACTAGTCAACTAACCTGTGCAGTATAGCAGTATACAAAAGTATTGAAAAATAACTAACAATGATAACAACAAAATCAACTAGTGATATAACATCAAGGCAATACGAACATTATAATTATTGCTCAGACGAATAAGAAACACAAGTAAAATTAATTAATTAAGTCCTTCAAATATAATTCCTTCACATATTATTATTTAAGACAAGTATCTTTCGAATATACTTCTTTTAAATAAATATATTTTGAATATACTTCTTTCAAATAAATATATCTTTCAAGTAAAAGTCGCCATGCGATACCTCATTTAACAATCATAAAAATTACGGGTCTCAATCCACTTTTATATTTTCTACAGCACCCCATGCCCATATTTCTATCACAACTACACGGACAACTCACGTGTCAATAATAAAATCATCACATTTCACCCGGCACCTCATGCCCATATTTCTATCACAACCACACGGACAACTTACGTGTCAATAATAAATGTATATAAGATCCGCAGGATCACTTTAACCTCAATAAAGTAAGTTCACAATTTTGTTATCACACTGATAACAAAATATGAGGCATGAAGACCTCATAACTATTTACTCGAATTAACGAGTCACATTTAACGCCACCTGGGCACTTACCTCATAGGCTAAAACTCAATGTTTACAGCACGAAAATGGCTGAATATGCACAAAAAATATACAAGAATTATCAAATAAGCCTAACAGGTATGACTCCCTATTAATACTATTGTACAAATTGTATTTCACAAAGGGAGAATTTACACTCATAATTATTTCACCATAAGGATCTCGTCCTTATATAACTTCCACCGCGGCTTGTAGCTCGGTTTAAATATTTCACATCATATATAAAATGCGAGGATCTCGTCCTCACATCACATTGTGCCACCTGAAATTTCAATTTCCTTTCTTTTTTTTTCTTTTTTTTCATTTTCAATAAATTTCGTAAATATTTTTCACAACACATAATGAACCCTCATACCAGTAGGGCATATAATTCGTAAAAATTGGAATCAAGTATTTCAAAACATATTAAACCCACTGTAATGAATAATTAAAATTACTTTTGGACTTATAGCCCTCAATGGTATACAAAAATAAAATGACAGACACGGGCTCACATTTTCAAATCTCACAACAGGGATAAACATATAAGTGAGTCACAAATATTTACGAAGCTCACCCATAAGCGGAGCATAATAGGAGGACTCACCTTAATATTCAAAACCGAATCAAATTAAGGAAAAAATATCCTTTTATAACAAAATCAGGATCGTACATGTAACGTCACCATCTGGTGTATTGGCCTCAGCCAAATCATAGTGATTATATTAACGGGTCGGGTCTCCACCTCTTAGGCGCCCACTACCCGTCTGTCCTCTACCTCTAGCTGACTGTGCACGTGGAGTATCAACTGGAATAAAGCTTGAAGCTGGAGTGTTTTGATGAAATATGCCTCTCCCAAGTCTGGAACAATCTCTCATGATATGCCTAGTATCAACACACTCATAACAACCCCTCTGAGGTCGCGGTTGCTTGTACTGAGTCTGTGCCGAATAACTAAAATAATCATTATCGGAACCTCGTACCGGTTATGCATTGTAAGAACTTACTGGAGCACTCCGAGTAATCTCATGTGAGGACTGAGCTGGCCGATTGCTCGACCCTCCACTATAATGGGTCCTAGTTGAAGAATAAAATCCATAGAACCCACCAGATCTTCGAGACCTTTTGACCTACTTAGGCTCTCTTTCCTCACCTAAAACACCCTCAATCTTTCTCGCAATCTCCACTACTTGTTGAAATGGAGTATCAGTTTGTAATTCTCGAGCCATGCATATTTTAATATCATATTCCAGCCTCTCAATGAATCTGCAGACCCGCTCTCTGATTGTAGGAACCAAGATAGGTGAATGACGGTTAACTCACTGAACCTGATAGCATATTCTGACACTGTCATAGTGCCTTGACGCCATCGTTCAAACTCTGTGCGCCACGCATCTCGAAGAGTCTAGGGAACAAACTCTTTCAAGAACATTTCCAAAAATTAAGCCCAAGTTGGTGGTGTTGCATCGGCTGGTCTACCTTCTTCATAGATTTGCCGCCACTGATACGCTGTGCCTGACAGTTGAAATGCAGTAAAGGAAACTTCATTCACTTCTACAATACCCATGGTGCGGAGAATACACTGACAATTTTCTAGAAATCCTTGGGCATCCTTTGTAGTTGTGCCACTAAAAGTAGGTGGACTATACTTCTTAAACCTTTCAAGTCTCTTTTGTTCTTTTTCTGATGCCTCTGGTCTGACCTCAGGCCGAACTAGAATAACAGGTTGTACCGGTTCGACACCTGAAACCTGACCAACGTGAACCTATTGCTCTGGAGTTGTGGTAGAAGTCTGGGCTACTCCCCCAATCTGCGAAATATTTGGTGCAACAGAGATCAATCCCGCCTGAGTTAATGTACCAAACATACTCATGAATTGTGCTAAAGTCTCCTAAAGTCCGAGGGTAACAACAGGTGCTTCTGGTACCTGTCCCCCAACTGGAGCTACTGGCGGCTCCTCAACTACTATTCTGACAGGTGCTCTAGTCACGGCACGTGCCCTTCCTCTACATCTGCCTCGGCCTCTACCTGGGCCCCGGCCTCTTGCAGCCCTAGCAGTATGTGAGAATTCCTGCTCAGCTAACCCGGTAGCACGTGTCCTCACCATCTTTGATAGAATAGAGATACAAAGGCTCAAATTCTACAATCAACAAATCCGCACGACAAGAATGAAAGAAGTGGAAATTTCCTATCAGTTTGGTAGCCTCTCGAAGATAAGTACAGACGTCTCCGTACCGATCCTCAAGACTCTACTAGACTCGTTCGTAACTCGTAGAACCTATGAACCTAGAGCTCTGATACAAACTTGTCTCGACCCAAAATCCCACCACAGGCATCGTAATGGCACCTAGTCTCTAAGACTAGGTAAGTCGATTTCTATTACATTTTGAAGCAATTTATTTTGAATTAAATAAGTAATCAAAACTAACAGCGGAACAAATAAGAATATACAACCTCCCAAGACTGGTAGTACTGAGTCACGAACTCTAACTGAATATATGGGATGATCATGAGGGTCGAATATACAATACTGTTTGATTAAAAATTAACAGTACAATTAAATAAAATGACTCCAAGGGACAGCGACAACCAAGCACCTCTATCTTGAATCCTTATGGTCCCGCTTTAACTCTGCACAAAAATGTATAGAAGTGTAGTATGAGTATTTCACAGTCGGTACACAGTAAGTATCAAGACTAACCTCAGTGGAGTAGTGATGAGGTACAGTCAAGACACTCACTAGTCAACTAACCTGTGCAATATAGCAGTATACAAAAGTACTGAAAAATAACTAACAATGATAACAACAAAATCAACTAGTGATAAAACATCAAGGCAACAAGAACATCAGTCTTATTGCTCAGACGAATAAGAAAGACAAGTAAAATCAATTAATCAAGTCCTTCAAATATAATTCCTTCACATATTATTATTTAAGACAAGTATCTTTCCAATATACTTCTTTTAAATAAATATATTTTGAATATACTTCTTTCAAATAAATATATTTTTCAAGTAAAAGTCACCATGTGACACCTTATTTCACAATCATAAAAATTATGGGTCTCAGCCCACTTGCATATTTTTCACGGCACCTAGTGCCCGTATTTCTATCACAACCACACGGACAACTCATGTGTAAATAATAAAATTGTCCTATTTCACCCGGTACCTCATGTCCATATTTCTATCACAACAACACGGACAACTCACGTGTCAATAATAAAGGTATATAAAATCCACATGATCAATTTATTTTCAATAAAATAAGTTCATAATTTTTAAATCAAGTAATAAAATCAACAAAGAAATAAATTTATTTTAAAAATTATTTGGGTGAATAAAATAATATTTGCACTTAAATTAAAGCATCAGTTAACTACTAATTTGGATGTAAAGCTATTTAATTTAAAACATAATAACTCCTTTTATTTAAATTAACTCAATCATCGAAAATCAGTAAGAAATACCAGAAATATACTTCTTCAAAGTCGCGTGCTAAAAAGCCAAAGATAACACAATATAACTAGGAGCACAAAACACATAATAATAAAGTCAACTAGTATATCACGGAAGAAGACAAGAATTTACATATTAAATGAAACACAATCTCCTAAGACAAAAACATAAATAAAGAAATATCAACAGGCCACTCCCGAGACCGCCTCGTAGTCCTAAATCATAAATAAATTTACAATATCTCATTTTCTTATATCACCGCGGGAGCCTTCACATTTAATTTTAAAGAAATCCTTTTTCCCGAAATAGCATCCCGCGTTTTAGCCATCCTTATCATACCGCATGACTTCTAGTAGTTCCCTACTAGCCACGCATTTCAAGCCACCCTTATCTCACCGCATGCGTTTCAACACCCTGACCTTATATCACCGCATGACTTCTACTAGTTCCCCTACTAGCCACGCGTTTCAAGCTACCTTTATTTCACCGCATGCGTATCAATATCACAATATTTAACAAATCGCACCTCAAGTGCCCAAATATCACAGCATCATACAACTTGTACCTTAAGTGCCCAAATATTACAACATTTCACAAATTGCACATCAAGTGCTCAAATCTTACAACATATCACAGATTGCACATCAAGTGCTCAATCTTACAGCATATCACAAATTGCACATCAAGTGCTCAAATCTTACAACATATCACAAATTGCACATCAAGTTCCCAAATATTACAACTTGCCACAAAAATCAACAATACATTATTTTTCACAATAAGGAGCCCATGGCTCGACCATAATATGCACAAAATCGTAACAAAACTATCCGGGAGTGAACGGCTCAACAGAATAATATTTCACATAAAATCAAGGTGGCAATCACACCAAATCATCGTATAAAACAATTTCAACAAACAAGGATCTAGGCATGATAAATAGAGGATTTAATAAGTGTCAATAATTTTCAATTTAATACCTAAGGGCGTCTAAAGATTTTAATCAGCGAAATTTGTGCATATAAACCAACTACGTACTCGTCACCTCGCGTACATGGTTTTCAATTACACAGTTTGCACATAATACTCAATGCCTAAAGGGTATTTCCCCCACTCGAGGTTAAGCAAGACACTTACCTTTTTGAAGTTATGCTGATATTCCAAAATTGCCTTTTTTGCTTGAATTGGCTTTCGGACCGCTTAAATCTATTCAAATCAGTTGTATAACTTCATTAAAATTCATCGGAAACAATTCCGGAAAATAAAACGTCGACTTAAAAATTTATTCTAAAAAGTCAATAAAAGTCAATGCGGGACCCGCTTCTCGGAACCCGACATAATTTTCATGAAATTCGAACACCCATTTCGATACGAGTTCAACCATACCAATTTTATCCAAATCCGACTCTGAATTGGTATTCAAATCCCAAAAATTTGTTTTTTATGAAATTTCTACAATTTTTTCCAAATTTTCATCTCAAAATACTGATTAAATGATGAAAGCAATGATATATTCATGTGTGTTAATCAAATATGGATTAGAATCACTTACCCTGATGAATTTCTTGAAAATCCCATAAACAATTGCCACAAACCGAGCTTTCAAAGTCCAAATGTGAAATAATACCCACACTCTCGGTTTATAATACATAATCTGACCCCTCATTGTGCTGACCGCACCATTTTTGTGCGGTTCGCACATTCCAAGTTCTGCGGTCGCACAAAAATTGTGCGGTCCGCACTTCGGAGCTTCTCCACCCCTAGGCTTCAGTAAATTGGCCATAACTTTCTCTACATATGTCCACATTATAATTCCTTTACCTTTCTGAAAACTAGACACGAAGGGCTACAACTTTCGTTTTTGAATCATCCCAAAATTCCTTGTGGATCAAAAGATATAAGCTTCCGAAATCTGCTGAACTCCCTGGAGTGCGGCCATGGACAGAATTGTGCGGTCCGCACTCCTCCTCTGAGGTCCGCATTTTTCTGCTGCGGTGCGCACCTCTCCTTCGCCTCATCACCCCAAAATGTGTGGTCCGCACCCCCAAAAGTGCCAGAACAATATCAGAGTGCCGAAATGCCCGGACTCGCTCAAAACTCATCCCGAAACTCATCCGGAACCTCTCGGACACAAACCATATATGAATTTCAATCATAAAACATGCTACGGGCCTTCTCGCGCACTCAAAACACTGAAAATAGGTTGTCTTTACCTAATATTAACCATGGCCAAACTCCCAAATTTCTTAACTTTACTAATCTCTCAACCAATGATCCAAAAATACACCCAAGCCCCTCGGGACCTCAACCAAATATACCAACACGTCCCAAAATACAATACGAACTTAGTGGAGGCTTCAAATCTCATCAAACAATGTCAAAATTACGAATCGTGCCTCAAATCGAATGATGAGTTTTCGAATCTCCCAACTTCTATATTTTGTGCCGAAACGTATCAAATCAATCCGGAATAACTTCAAATTCTGCACACAAGTCATAATTGACGTAATGGAGCTATTCCCATCATCGAAATTCCATTCCGGTTGTTTGCTCAAAAGTCAACTCTCCGGTCAACTCTTTCTAATTAAGCTTCTAAATAAGAATTGTTCTTTTAATTAATTTCCGAATCTTCCAAAAAATCAAACTCGACCACACCCGCGGGTCATAATACTTATTACAAAGTTGCTCGAGACCTTAGGTCACTGAACAAGGCGTTAATTCTTAAAACGACAAGTCGGGTCGTTATACATAATATGCTGGAATTTTATAATGTCACGACCCATAACCTTAACCCATCGTGATGGCGCTTATAGTGATACTAGGCAAGCAGACCTTTCCAACACACTTTCAAAATTTAACAGAAATGAATTAAGACATTTAAAATAATCGGATTTTTTCATAAAAACGGGGGTAAAACCCAAATAAAACATAAGTGCGGGGAAAACAAATAGCCCGACATCGGGGTGTCACTGAATCATGAGCATCTAGACATCCATTCTAATACAAACTGTGTCTGAGTATCAATACTGAAAAGAAAGAAAACATAAAAGGAGAGACAAGGTCTGCAGACGTTGGCAGCTGCCTCGTAGTCTCCGGTAATCGATCGCGCACGAACTCAACGACCTCTGTGATAAAACACACCTGGATCTGCACATGAAGTGCAGGGTGTAGCCTGAGTACAACCAAGTCAGCAAGTAACAGAAATAAATAAAGAACTGAGAAGGTAGTTGCGAGCTATAAACATACAGTTCATTTTCAATAATTCCAACAAAAAAAATAGACATGGTTTCAAATCCGGCAGTTCAAGTCAAATTAGTTTATACAGTTACAGTGCTGGTAATACGGATATAGACTCATTCAGAAATTTTACAACAATGACAGATAGCAACTAAGTGCATCAACAAATGGAAAACAAGTACAGCCTCTTAGGGCAACAGACACTCAACTAGTTACAATAGCTCAATCACTCGGTTCTCAACCCTCAGTACTCACACTCAATAGGTACCTGCGCTCACTGGGGTGTGCAGACTCCGGAGGGGCTCCTTTCAACCCAAGCGCTATATTGCTGCGGCGTGCAGTCCAATCCCATATAAATAGCCATAAGGCTCGTTGCGGCATGCAACCCGATTCATATATACAACCCTAAGGCTCGTTGTGGCATGCAACCCGATCCATATATACAGCCCTAAGGCTCCTTGCGGCGTGCAACCCGATCCATATATACAACCCTAAGGCTCGTTGCGGTGTGCAACCCGATCCATATATACATATAGCTCACAGCTCGACACTCAGGCCCTAACTCAGTCAGCTACCTCTCTAGTCTCTCGGGATTTTAGAATTCATAAAGATCAACCCAAATAAAAATAACATAGTGTATCGACAAGAATCAAGAAGAGACTAAGATATGATGCGCAAGTAAAACCACGACTGAGTACAAGACAGCAATTAGCAAATACTTCAACAAGTATGCGACCTCTGCGGGTCCCAACAGTACCATCACATAGCCTAAGCATAATTTTTGACATGATTTGCAGTCAAATTCCTATAACACAAAGAGAACAGGTAATTAACAATAGGCTATTCAACTTTACAGTCTCACGGGATGGACCAAGTCACAATCCCCCATGGTGCACACCCACACACCCGTCACCTAGCATGTGTGTCACCTCTGAAGTAGTCACATCATACCAAAACTCCAGGGTTTCATACCCTCAGGGCCAGATTTAAGACTGTTACATACCTCAAACCGGGTAAAATCCTACTCCGCAATGCCTTTTCCCCTCAAATCAGTCTCCAAACGCCCCAAATCTAGCCTCAAGCAGTACGAGATAATTAATATAGGCTAAAGGAATCAATACCACAAGAAAAATACGAAATTACAAGCCAAAATCCGAAATACGAAATATGAACACCCATCCACTCACGAGTCTAACCATACAAGAATTACTCAAATCCAACCTCAAATCACCTTCCAAAACTCGAAATTTTAGCCTATGAAGTTTCTATCATTCTTCCCCAAATTTACTACTCAAATGCCTAATTAGATGATGAAAATAACAATAGATTCATGAAATATAGTCCAATCCGAGTTAGAATCACTTACCCCAACAACCTTCTTGAAGAAACCTGGAAAAATTGCCTCACACCGAGCTTTCAAAGTCCCAAAATCAAAATGGGAATAAAACCCTCGAAGTTCCATTTTCTGCCCAGTTCTTCCGCACCTGCGGACATTCTGTCGCATCTGTGACACCGCACCTGCAGAAATTCCATCGCAGGTGTGGATCCCACATAAGTTCCCAGACTCCGCATCTGTGGTCACTCATTCGCACCTGCGGGTGCGCACCTGTAGGCCTTTCCCTCTTCTGCGATCCTTCCCACTCAGGCCTTCTTCCGCATCTGCGCCTGCCCTTCTGCATATGCGGTTTTGCAGATGCGCTCCTAACCTCGCACCTGTGCTTCCAGTCTATCCCAGCCTTGCCCGCATCTGCGTCCTCCTCTCCGCTTCTACGGGGCCGCACCTGCAGGCTCCCACCGCAAGTGCGAAGCACCAGAACACTAGAAAAAACCCAGTAATGCCTAAGTCCAAATTTTCTTCCGATGGGCATCCGAAACAACCCCGAGGCCCCCGGGGCCTCAACCAAACATACCAACAAGTCATATAACACCATACGAACTTAGTCGAGTCCTCAAACCACATCAAACAACAACAAAAACACGAATCGCCCTCCAGTCCAAACTTAATGAGCTACGAAATTTTCAAATTCTATAAACGATGCCGAATCATACCAAACCACGTTCGATTGACCTCAAATTTTGCACACAAGTCATATCCAACATTACGGACCTACTCCAACTTCCGAAATCGTAATCCGACCCTAATATCAAAAAGTCAACCCCTCGGTCAAACTTCCTAAAAATTCAACTTTCACCATTTCAAGCATAAATTAGCTAAAGACCTCCAATTCACAGTCCGGACATGCTCCTAAGTCCAAAATCACCCAACGGAGCTAACAGAAATGACGGAACTCCATTTCGGAGTCGTCTTCACACAGTTCCAACTACGGTCAAAATCCTAAGACTTGAGCTTCCATTTTAGAAACTAAGTGTCCCAAAACAATCCAAAACCAAATACAAGACCTCCCGGCAAGTCACATAAGCAGAAACAGATACGGGGAAAACGGTAAATAGGGGATCAGGGCTAATACACTCAAAACGACCGATCGGGTCGTTACATCCTCCCCCTCTTAAAACAATCATTCGTCCTCGAACTAGCATAGAGACATACCTGAAGTAGTGAAAAGATGAGGATAACGACTGCGCATATCATGCTCGGTCTCCCAAGTCACCTCCTCGACCGACTGACCCCTGCACTGAACCTTCACAGAAGCAATGTTATTCGACCTCAGCTTTCAAACCTGCTTATCTAAGATCGCCACCGGCTCCTCAACATAAGATAAATCTTTGTCCAACTGGACTGAGCTGAAATCCAACACGTGAGACAGATTGCCGTGATACTTCTGGAGCATAGAAACATGGAATACTGGATGAACTCCTGCTAGACTGGGAGGCAGGGCAAGCTCGTAAGCAACCTCCCCAACACGTTGCAATACCTCAAATGGACCAATAAACCTCGGGCACAACTTAGCCTTCTCTCCGAACCTCATAGCACCCTTCATGGGTGACACCCGGAGCAAGACCCGCTCTCCAACCATGAATGCAACATCGCAAACCTTCGGATCTGCATAATTTTTTATCTGGACTGGGCTATGCGTAGTCGATCCTGAATTACCGTAACCTTATCCAGAGCATCCTAAACCAAGTCTGCACCCAATAATCTAGCCTCGTCTGGCTCGAACCAACCCACTGGAGACCTACACCGCCTACCATACAGAGCCTCATACGGTGCCATCTTGATGCTCGACTGGTAACTGTTGTTGTAAGCAAACTTCGGTAGAGGCAAGAATCGATCCCGTGAACCCCCATACTCTATCACACACGCACGAAGCATATCCTATAATATCTGAATAGTGCGCTCGGACTGTCCGTCTGTCTGAGGGTGAAATGTTGTGCTCAACTCCACTCGAATACCCAACTCATGTTGTATGGCCCTCCAGAACCGTGAAGTAAACTGCGTACCTCGGTCAGAGATGATAGATACCGGTACGCAGTGAAGCATGACGATCTCACGGATATACACTTGAGCCAGCTTCTCGGAAGAATAGGTAGTTATCATAGGAATAAAATGAGATATCTTGGTCAGCCGGTCCAATATCACCCAAACTGCATTAAACTTCTGCTGAGTCCGTGGAAGCCCAACAACAAAATCCATATGATCCGCTCCCATTTCCACTCCAGAATCTCTAGCTTCTGGAGCAACCCACCTGGTCATTGAAGCTCATACTTCACCTGCTGGCAATTTAGGCACCGAGCTACATACTCCAATATGTCCTTCTTCATCCTCCTCCACCAGTAATGTTATCTCAAGTCCTGATACATCTTCGCGGCACCCGGATGAATAGAATACCGTGAACTGTGAGCCTCCTGGAGAATCAACTCACGTAAATCATCTACATTGGGCACACATAGCCTTCCCTGCATCCTCAATGCACTATCATCCCCACTAGTGACCTTCTTAGCATCATCGTGCTGGACCGTGTCCTTAAGGACAAGCATATGGGGGTTATCACACTGACGCTCCCTGATACAATCATAAAGAGAAGACTGAGAGACCACACAAGCCAATACTTGACTCGGCTCAGAAACATCCAATCTAACAAAATGGTTGGCTAAGGCCAGAACATCCAATTCCAATGGCCTCTCTACTTCTGGAAGATATGCTAAGCTCCCCAAACTCTCCACCTGGCGACTCAAGGCATCGACCACCATATTGGCCTTCCCAGGATGGTACACAATTATGATATCACAGTCCTTAAAAAGCTCCAACCACCTCCACTGACGCAATTTATGATCCTTCTGTTGAATAGATGCTTCAAACTCCGATGATCAGTGTAAATCTCACAATGGACACCGTACAAATAGTGCCACCAAATCTTCAAGGCGTGAACAATAGATACTAACTCAATGTCGTGGATAGGATAGTTCTTCTCATGGGGCTTCAATTGGCGCGAAGCATAAGCAATCACTCTACCCCCTGCATCAGAACACACCCAATACCGATCCGCGGGGTATCATAATACACTATGTAAGAACCAAAAGCCGATGGCAGAACTAGAATTGGGGCCGTGGTCAAAGCAGTCTTGAGGTTTTGAAAACTCTCCTCGACTCCTCCTCGCACCTGAAAGGAGCACCCTTTTGGGTTAATTTGGTCAAGGGCAATGCAATAGATGAGAAACCCTCCACAAAATGATGGTAATAGCCTGCCAACCCAAAAAAGCTTTGAATCTCCGTGGCTGAGGATGATCTGGGCCAACTCTGCACCGCCTCTATATTCTTCGGGTCTACCTGAATACCCTCACTGGACACCACGTGTCCCAAGAACGCCACTGAACTGAGCCAAAACTCACACTTTGAGAACTTTGCATAAAGTTTCTCCTCCATCAATCGCTGTAACACAATCCTCAGATGATGAGCATGCTCCTCCTGGCTACGAGAGTACACCAGGTTGTCACCATTAAATACAATAATGAGCGGGTCAAGATAAGGTTGAAACATATTGTTCATCAGATGCATGAACGTTGCTAGGGCATTGGTCAGCCCAAAAGACATCACAAGGAACTCATAATGGCCATATCGGGTCCTGAAAGTTGTCTTAAGAATATCTAAGTCCCAAATCTTCTGCTAGTTATACCCTGACCTCAAATCAATCTTGGAGAATACCCTCGCTAACTGAAGTTAGTAAAACAAATCATCAATACACGGCAATGGATACTTGTTCTTGAATGTGACCTTGTTCAACTACCTGTAATCAATACACATTCTCATAGTACCATCCCTCTTCTTTACAAATAGAACTGGTGTACCCCAAGGTGACACGCTAGGCCAAATAAACCCCTTATCAAGGAGTTCCTGAAGCTGCTCCTTCAATTCCTTCAACTCCGCTGGTGCCATACGATACGGTGGAATAGAAATGGGCCGAGTACCTGGCACCAAATCAATATCCATGTCGGGCGGCATGCCCGACAGGTCTGCAGGAAACACATCCGAAAAATCTCGCACCACAGGAACATAATCATTAGCATGGATCTCTGCACTAACTTCCCCAACAAAGGCCCGATAAGATAGACAACCTTTCTCAACCATCCGCTGAGCTTTCAAGTATGAAATCACTCTACTGTGAACATAGTCTATGGAACCGCTCCACTCAACCCTCGGCAACCCCGGCATCACCAACGTCACAGTCTTATCGTGACAATCTAGAACAACATGACATGTAGACAACCAATCCATACCCAATATCATGTCAACATCGCCCATACTAAGCAACAAGATATCTACTCTGGTCTCCAGACTCCTAATAGTCACCTTACATGACCGTTATACACGGTCCACAATGATAGCATTGCCCACTGGAGTGGATACATGAACAGATGAAACTAGAGACTCACGGGGCATATCCAGAAAATGAGCGAAATACGATGATACATATGAATTAGTGGAACCAGGGTCAAATAATATAGAGGCATATCTGTGGCAAACTGAGACAATACCTGTAATCACAGCATCTGAAGCAATGGTATCTGGTCTAGCAGGGAAGGCATAGAAACGGGCCTGGCCACCCCCTGATCTGCCTCCCCCTCTCGAGCGACCCCTAGCTAACTAAGCTCCACCCCGAGCTGGCTGAGTGGGTGGTAAAGAAACTAGTGATGATGCCATAGACTGGCTCCTCTACTGAGCCAGACCTCCCATAAGGTGGGGACGATGCCTCCTGATGTGGCCAAGCTCTCCACACTCACAACAACTAACCGGTGCTGGTGTTGGGGATTGGAGGGAGCCCCGAGCACCGGGATAACTGGTAGAAGGACCGGGCAGAGATGAACCCTGACCCGTTAGAGCACGGGACGAATTCTAAGTTGGAGGGCACTGAGAGATGAATGGCCCTACTGATAACCGTGTGAACCATGACTAGATGATGAACCTTGGTGAACTGGACGAGCCGTCTGAGCATGTCTGAATGGACGACCTCTACCATGTTGGAACTAACCCCAGAAGGAGCACCGCTAAATCCACGTTGTCAATGAGGCCTCTTGGCCTCTCTCTCAACCCGCTCCTGGCTACGAACCATCTCAATATGACGAGCAATGTCGACAACCTCATCAAAAGTAGCACCAGACACTCTATCTCTAGTCATAAGCAATCGCAGCTGAACAGAGAGTCCATCTATGAACCTCATGATCCTCTTTTTGTCTGTGGGAACCAACCAGATAGCATGATGGGCCAACTCAGAAAATCTCATCTCATACTGCATCACGGACATATCACCCTGACAAAGCTGCTCGAACAGCCTACGCATCTCCTCTCTGAGGGGTTGAGGCACAAACTTCTCCAGGAAACGAACGGAGAATTGTTGCCATGTAAGGGGTGTTGCACCCACCGGCCTACGCCTCTCGTAAGCTCCCACCAACTGAAGACATCCCCAGAGAACTGAAAAGTAGTGAACGAGACCCCACTGGTCTCTAGAATACCTACTGTATAGAGTATCCTCTAACACATGTCCAAGAAACCTTGTGCATCCTCTCCCTCTGCACCACTAAAAGGTGGAGGCTGGAGCCTCCCAAACCTCTCTATTCTACGTTGCTCATGCTCAGGCATAGCAGGAACCACATAATCTTGAACAGCTTTAACCGGCTGGACTGGTGGTGCCCCCTGTGTCTAGAATCCCTATACCACCTGCTCTGGTGTGTGGGCGGAGGGAGTCTGAGCGCTCCCCCGACCTAAGAAGTGGCTGCTGCGTCCGAAATACAGACAGCCTGAGCAAGACTGGTACACGCGATCAGAATCTGAGCTAAGGCCTCCTGAAGGCCTGGAATCACAATAGGCACAGGCGGTGCCTTGGCTGGTCCCACCGGCTCATCCACAATTGGAGCCTGCTCCTGAACTGGAGCAACTAGTGGGTCTGCAGGTACTGCCCCAGCTGTTGTGCGGGCTGCACCTCTGCCCTTACCGCGGCCTCCACCGCGACCTCGGCCTCTCGCGGCCCTGGCGGGAGGTACTGGTGGTTGTCCGTCCTGCCCCGTAACGAGTCCTCACCATCTATGAGAGAATGAAACAACACATGTTTAGTCACCAGAATCAACATATTCGCATGACAAGAATTCAAGAATATGAAGTTTTTTCTAAGGGTTCTGCAGCCTCTCGAATATAAGTACAGACGTCTCCATACCGATCCGCAAGACTCTACTAAACCTGTTCATGACTCGTGAGACCTATGTAACCTAGGCTCTGATACCAACTTGTCACGATCCAAAACCTAACCCGTCGTGATGGCACCTATCGTGATACTAGGCAAGCTGACCTTTCCAAAACACTTTCAAAATTTAACAGAAATGAATTAAGACATTTAAAATAACCGGTGTTTTTCATTAAAACTGGGGTAAAACCCAAATAAAAGATAAGTGCGGCAAAAACAAATACCCCGGCATCTGGGTGTCACTGAATCTTGAGCATCTAGACATCCAGTCTAATACAAACAGTGTTTAAGTATCAATACTGAAAAGAAAGAATACATAGAAGGATAGACAAGGTCTGTGGACGTCGGCAGCTACCTCGTAGTCTCCGGTACTCGATCACGCACGAACTCAATGACCTCCATTATCAAACACACCTAGATCTGCACATGAAGTGTAGGGTGTAGCATGAGTTCAACCAACTCAGCAAGTAACAAAAATAATTAAAGAACTGAGAAGGTAGTGACTGGCTATACAAATACAATTCATTTTCAATAAATCCAGCAAAAACAAAATAGACATACTTTCAAATCCGGTAGTTCAAGTCAAATCAGTTTATACAGTTACAGTGAAGGTAATCCGGATATAGAATCTTTCAAAAGTTTTACAACAATGATAGATAGCAACTAAGTGCATCAACAAATGGAAAACAAGTATAGCCTCTCTGGGCAACAGACACTCAACTCGTCACAACCGCTCAATCACTCGGCTCTCAGCCCTTAGTACTCACACTCAATAGGCACCTGCGCTCACTGTGGGTGTGCAGACTTCGGAGGGGCTCCTTTCAGCCCAAGTGCTATATCGTTGCGGCGTGTAGCCCGATCCCACATAGATAGCCATAAGGCTCATTGCGGCGTGCAGCCCGATCCCATATAGATAGCCATAAGGCTCGTTGCGGCGTGCAACCCAATCCATATATACAACCCTAAGGCTCGTTGCGGTGTGTAACCCGATCCATATATACAACCCTAAGGCTCGTTGCGGCTCATAGCTCGGCACTCAGGCTCTAACTTAGTCACCAACCTCTCTAGTCTCTCAGGCTCTCAGAATTCATAAAGATCAGCCCAAACAAAAATAACATAGTGTATCAACAAGAATCAAGAAGAGACTGAGATATGATACGCAAGTAAAACCATGACTGAGTACAAGACAGCAATTAGCAAATACTTCAACATGTATGCGACCTCTGCGGGTCCCTACAGTACCATCACATAGCCTAAGCATGATTTCTAAAATGATTTGTAGTCAAATTCCTAGAACACTGAGAGAACAAGTAATTAACAATAGGCTATTCGACTTTACAGTCTCACGGGAAGGACCAAGTCACAATCCCCGACGGAGCACACCCACACGCCCATCACCTAGCATGTGCGTCACCTCCGAAATAGTTATATCATACAAAATACCCGGGGTTTCATAGCCTTAAGACCAGATTTAAGACTGTTACTTACCTCAAACCGCGTAAAATCCTACTCAGTAATGCATTTGCCCCTCAAATGAGTTTCCAAACACCCCAAATCTAGCCACAAGCAGTACGAGATAATTAATATAGGCTAAAGAAATCAATTCCACAAGAAAAATACGAAATTACAAGCCAAAATCCGAAATACGAAATATGAACACCCATCCACTCACGAGTCTAACCATATAAGAATTACTCGAATCCAACCTCAAATCACCTTCCAAAACTCGAAATTTTAGCCTATGAAGTTTCTATCATTCTTCCCCAAATTTACAACTCAAATCCCTAATTAGATGATGAAAATAACAATAGATTCATGAAATATAGTCCAATCCAAGTTAGAATAACTTACCCCAAAAATCTTCTTGAAGAAACCTGAAACAATTGCCTTACACCGAGCTCTCAAAGTCCCAAAATCGAAATGGGAATAAAACCCTCGAAATTCCATTTTCTACCCAGTTCTTCCGCACCTGCGGACATTCTGTCGCATCTGCGATGCCGCACCTGCAGAAATTCCATCACAGGTGCGAATTCCACATAAGTTTCCAGACTCCGCATCTGCGGTCACTCATTCACACCTATGGGCCCTGCCCGCTTCTGCGATCCTTCCCACTCAGGTCTTCTTCCGCATCTGCGTCTCCCCTTCCGCATCTGCTGTTTCGCAGATGCGCTCCTAACCTCGCACCTGCGCTTCTAGTCCAACCCAGCCTTGCCCGAATTTACGTCCTCCTCTTTGCTTCTGCGGGGCCGCACCTGTAGGCTCCCACCGCAGGTGCAAAACACCAGAACACCAGAGAAAAACCAGTAATGCCTAAGTCCAAATTTCCTTCCGATGGGTATCTGAAACACCCCCGAGGCCCCCAGGACCTCAAAAAAAATACCAACAGGTCATATAACACCATACGAACTTAGTCGAGCCCTCAAAACACGTCAAACAACAACAAACATATGAATCGCCCTCCAATCGAAACTTAATTACTTCAAAATTTTCAAATTCTACAAACGATGCCGAATCATACCAAACCACGTCCGATTGACCTCAAATTTTGCACACAAGTCATATCCAACATTACGGACTTGCTCCAACTTCCGGAATCAGAATCCGACCCCAATATCAAAAAGGCAAACCCCCGGTCAAACTTCCCAAAAATTTGACTTTCACCATTTCAAGCCTAAATTAGCTACATACCTCAAATTCACAGTCCGGACACGCTCCTAAGTTCAACATCACCAACGGAGCTAACGGAACAGACAGAACTCCATTCCGGAGTCGTCTTCTCACAGTTCTAACTACGGTCAAAATCTCAAGACTTAAGCTTCCGTTTTAGGGACTAAGTATCCTAAAACACTCCGAAACCAAAAATAAGACCTCCCTGCAAGTCACATAAGCAGAAACAAATACGAAAAAAATAGTAAATAGGGGATCGTGGCTAATACACTCAAAACGACCGGCCGGATCGTTACATATAATGTGCTAGAGTTCCACCATAATAAGCTGGAATTTTATATGCAGGAGTTCCATAATCCCGCATATTATGTTGGAACTCTCCGTGTCCTGGAGTTCCAATATAATATGCTGGAAGTTTATACGGAGGAGCTCTATAATCTCACATATTATACTGGAACTTTCTGTGTTTCAGCAAAACAATGGCTACTTTTCAATAACTTTATAAACTTTGGTTATTTTTCGACTACCAGTCCGAAAAATGGCTAGCATGTGCTATTGTGACCCTATAATATGGCATATTTTTAGGAATATATATACCAAGTTCACCTTTGAAAGTACAGCTTACACTACAAATAGTCAAAGAATATATTATCATTGGGGTATAGAATTGTACTAAAAAAATTATTACCAACAAAGATGAAAAGTTCAAGGAAATTCTTACCAAAGATGTGAAATGATTATTAAGTTTATATGAAACAACACATAGAGTACATGGGGAAGAAATTCTAGAACAAGCTTTGAGGTTTACACTCACTAATTTGGAGTCAATGGTCCCTAAATTGATCAGCCCATCACTCATGGCCCAAGTTAGTGCAGCCTTAAGACAGCCCATTCATATGAATGCAGAAAGGTGGGAAGCAAGGAAATACATGAGTATTTATGAGAACATTGAAGGGCATAACAATTTACTTTTGAGATTTGCTAAATTGGATTTCCATGCAAAAGGTTCAACAAAGAGAGCTTTGTGAGCTTACAAGGTATATACAATACTAATCTTGTATATCCTCTTTAATGAATCACATGAATATAGTATACACTTCAGGTCAGTTTGGTCAAGCTTTCAAAATCTGCTTATTTTTTTAAGATTATTACTTTTTGTCATACGTGATTTTTAAAAAAGTATTTTTGCCAATATTATTAGAGTAACAATTTGTGATTGACCAAGGTTCTAAAAATGCTTACAGGTAGAAGTTACTTTTTTAACTTCTGCTACTCCTCAAAACACTTATTTTTTTCTTAAAAACTTGGTCAAATACCTCAATTCTCTAAAATAATTCTTTTTTAAATTTTTTTAAAAAATACTTCTAACTTCCCAGAAAGCTTGCTAAACAGGTTAGCTAGTATTATAAGATAATTAAAATGTCACTAACTATTAATACTCTTGTATGTATAGGTGGTGGAAAGATGTGGATATTGTCAACAAATATCCACATGTAGGAGACACAATGGTTAGAGTGTCACATTTGGTCAACTGGATTGCTTCTTGAGCCTTAGTATACACGTGCAAGAATAACGATAACAAAATTATTGTCTTTCATCACCGTCATTGATGACATCTATGATGCTTATGCAACTTATGACGAAATTGATGATCAAAATATTTTATTTGCAACTTATTTGGAGCACAGGAAAAAAAATTATTTTTTCTAAAGATATTTTATATTTCTCTAACTAAACACTAAAAAATATTTTTCGAAAAAACTTTTCACTCATCAACCAAACAAGGAAAAACAAGTGACAAAACCAATATCTTGCAAAAGGTGCAACAAAGAGAGATTTGTGAGCTTACAAAGTATGGTCAAACCCATTTATAATAGTTGCATTTGTTCCGATATTATTTGCATATAATATTATAACATACACAATATCGGTTCCAAAAAAACTTGATTTTTACAATGAATGGCTGTTACAAATAGATGTTATTATAGAGAGGTTTGATTTTATGTACAATACTAATCTTGTATATCCTCTTTAATTAATCACATGAATATACTATACACTTCAAACCGGTTTGGTTAAACTTTTAAAATATGCTTATTTTTTTAAGATTATTACTTTTTATCATACGTTTTTAAAAAAAAAATATTTTTGCCAATATTATTAGAATAGCAATTTGTGATTTACCAACGTTCTAAAAATGCTTATGGGTAGAAGTTACGTTTTTAGCTTCTGCTACTACTCAAAACACTTATTTTTCCTTAAAAACTTGGCTAAATACCTCAATTCTCTAAAATAATTTCTTTTTAAAATATTTTTTTTGAAAAAAAAAACACTTCTAGCTCCTAAAAGCTTGGCTAAACAAACTAGCTAGTATTATAAGATAATTAAAATGTCACTAACTATTACTCCCTCCGTTTCAAATTAGATGAGGTACTTTCCTTTTTAGTCTGTTTCAAAATAAATGATATATTTCTAAATTTGGAAATAATTCAACTTTAATCGCTTTATTTTACCTATTTTATCCTTAATGAGAAGCTTGAAATATCATGGTCCCACAAAGCTTTTACCCCTTAAACTTTTAAGACTACAAATTTCAAAAATCTTCTTTTATTTCTTAAATTTTGTACCGAATCAAACTAACTTATCTAAATACGGATGGAGTAATACTTTTGTATGTATAGTCGGTGGAAAGATGCGGATATTGTAATCAAATATCCATATGTAAGAGAAAATGGAAAGAGTGTTACATTTGGTCAACTGGACTGTTTCTTGAGCCTTAGTATAGACCTGCAAGAATAACGATAACAAAATTATTGCCCTTCATCACCATCATTGATGACATCTATGATGCTTATGCAACTTATGACGAAATTGATGACCAAAATATTTTATTTGCAACTTATTTGGAGCACAGGAAACATGCATAAAAGATTATTATTTTTTAAAAAATATTTTATACTCTCTATCAAACACTAGAAAATATTTTTCGAAAAAAGTTTTCACTCACCAATAAAATAAGTGAAAACAAATGATAAAACCTATCATTTTCAATAAATACATTTTCATCAAATATTTTTCTTCATACCAAACACACCCTAAAATCATACTAATATTTATAAATTTCAGTTTTCCTGAATTTAATTTTCAGACTTCAGAAAAATCCTACTGCGAGCTTACAGGACACTTTGCAATTTAAGACCACATATTTTGGTTGGACCACAGTAGTAAATTTCTTGGAAAATTGATGGATTACCCAAGTCGACAAGAACTAATGCTAACAGAAAGGGGTACATAGGCAGACGCGAACTCAGGATTTGAAGGTCGAGGTGAATTTTTTGATTCAAATAAAATTTGCCTTGTATATAAGGTGCACACAACTAATATATCACTATTTTTTAAAGATATATATAAGAAATTTTTGCCGAACGTTACGGGTACTGGTGACCCCTCTTTGTATATAATAAGTTCGCTTTTGTACATAGGAGATAATAGCGGAGGCAAAATTTTTCCTAAGAGGATATAAAAAAGAAAAATTGACCTTGTGATCATCTTATTTTGCTGTTTAGACTTTTTTCCACAAGTGGTGTTTTTTTAGTACTGTCAAGATCTGAAATTTTCACCTTCGGGACCGTGATAATTCCTAACATTTCACTTGTTAGGTAAGCCAACATTAGAATAGTTTCTAGCCTTTTTAACGGATCAAATTAAAATAATAACCAAGAGACTGAAATAACTGAAATAAAGTGATAAAAACTATAACAACCGCAATATCATATACAATCCTAGAAGTGGTATCGCGAATACATGAGCGTCTAAGATACTACAAATAATGGTCTGAAATAAACATAACTGTCTGAATCAAATAAACAGCTAAAGGAAGTAGAATGGGACTTCAGAGCTGCGGACGCCGTGTAACTATACCTCAAGTCTCCTCTGGATAGCTAGATCCGAGCAAGTCTATGGAACGCCGTTAGAATCAACTCTAGTATCTGCACAAGAAGTATAGAGTATAGTATGAATACAACTGACCCTATGTACTCTGTAAGTGTCGAGCCTAACCTCGACGAAATAGTGACGAGACTAAGGCGGGTCACTTACATTAACCTGTACGCAATAATAATAATAATAATAATAATAATAATAATAATAATAATAATAATAATAATAATAATAATAATAATAATAATAATAATAATAATAATAATAATAATAATAATAATAATAAGAATCGAAGTAAAACAGGTAATTCATATCAACGAACTCAAAATCAACTAGCTCAGAGCACCGAATGACAAGTCATATAACTCATCTCAACAACTAAGGCCAATCCAACAGTCACAAACAAATATTAATTTTATCAATATGTTGCGGCGTGTAACCTGGTCCCACAATATCAACTTTAAACTATCTTTTGTGGTGCACAACCCGATCCCACCATATAATCATCTGTCAATATCATAGTCCATACTTATTCCGCCATTTCAATTCATTAGCTTTCAATTTTCGTTGTGGCGTGCAACCCGCTCCCCAAACAATTTCAATTAACAATGGTAACTCAATAACCAAGATTTATGAGAAATCATACATTAAGAGAACAAATATATGAGCAATGGAGAATAATATGATAACCTAAGAGACTCGAACTACTCGTATGTCTCATCTTTACCAACTCGATGATATCTAATAATTCATACAAGTGAAACTACATCAATAAAGGCAACAATTAATGCGAAACTATATGGCAACAAGGCATAAAATAATTTAAATATGTAAGAGAAACAAATAGAGACAAGTAGCACATAAGTGTGGAATCATGGAGGGGATGGACAATTTAATACGAGAATACTAAATGGCAAGTAGAAATTATGGCATGCAAGTCAAATAAGCATGTAGAAATTAAAGCATGAAACAAGATATACTATGAAGCAATGAAAATAGGGAAGCAAGTAATATAACGGTGCATATACACTTGTTACCTCGCATATATGTTATTTCACACATAATTCACGTAATATGTAGTTCAAGGGTCCCTAATACCCTCAAATCAAGGCCAACACTTACCTTACTCCGCAATCAACTCAAAGTTCAACCACGACCTTGCCTTTCGAACAAGCCTCCAAATCAACCAAATCTAGTAAATTATTGACCAAACGATTCAAAATAAGCTTTAGAAACTACTCACGAATGAGAGAGGTTTAATTTAGATAATTATTGAAAACGTCAACAAAAGTCAACCCCATCTCTTGCTTGGGCAAAACCCGAGATTCAAACCAAAATACGATTACTCATTCACCCCCGAGCTCGATTATGTAATTTTATTTCGAAAATCGACCTCAATTCAAGGTTCAAATCCCAAATTTATAAAAATCCCTAATTCTACATCCTAGTTTTGATGTTGAAAACACTTGAAAAGTAATGGGTAATTAAAAAGTAATAAATTAGAGTTTCTTATCAATGAATTTAGGAAGACAATTCTTGAAAAAATCTCTTCTAGGGTGTTTAGGGTTAAGAGTTTGAAAGAAATGAGTTTTATCCCGTTTTTCCCCTCTTTTACCAGCTGCGGATGTTGCAATTGCGATATTGTGTTCGCATATGCGAGAAAGGGGTCGCAAATGTGAAGCCTGTCTTAGAAACACAAAGATCGCAAATATGACAATTATTTCACAATTGAAAACACCCAACCTCCGCAATTGAGCATTTTTTTCTTCACAAATGCGAAGCCAGCTCGAGAACCGCTGAGTCGTAAATGCGACTCTTGGATCTCAATTGCGATCACTGCTAAGTTCGCAATTGTGAACATTTTCCTCGGAATTGCGAGTCCTTCCCAACCAACCCATGCTCGCAAATGCAAAGTATTCTTCGCAAAAGCGAGGCTCGCATTTGCGATCAAGACCTCGCAATTGCGAGATCTACAGGTAACACCAGAAACAAAAGATGCATCAGTTATTCGTCTAAGTCTAAAACCACTCTGTATCCTATCCGAAACTCACCTGAGCCCCTCGGGCTCCAAACCAAACATGCACACAAGTATAATAACATCATACGAACTCGCTCGCATGATCAAAATACCAAAATAACACCTAGAACCACGGATTAGACACCAAAACAAATAAAAGTTTCAAAGAAACTTAAGAACTTTCAATTTTCCAACCGGATGTCTGAATCACATCAAATCGACTCAGTTTTGCAATAAATTTTACAGACAAGTCATAAATACTGAAATGAACCTATTCCAAGTTTCAGACCCAAAAACCCGAACCCGGTACCACCAAAGTCAACCTACGGTAAAAATTATGATTTCTATAAACCTTTAAATATCTAGTTTTTAACAAATTATGTTAAATCAAGTTAGGGACTTTCAAATTCAATTCCAGACATATGCCCAAGTCTCAAATCACAATACGGACCCACCGGAACCGTCAAAATACTAATTCGATTTTATTTACACAAACCAATGACCGTAGTTAAATCAATTAAGTTTTAAAGCATGATTTCACATTTTTATCAATTTGTCTCATGAAAACTATTCGACAAAAAATGCGGAATGTGCACGCAAATTGAGCCATGATAAATAGAGCTATTCGAGGTTTCGAAACACAGAAATGAGGGCTAACACTGAAAATGACATATTGGGTCATCATAAGTACAAATTGTCCTTTTCGGTTATGCTTGTTCATAGTCGGGGGCGAAGTTTGAAGCATAGATACAGGTTCGGTCGAACCTAGTAGCTTTAGCTCAAACAGTTTAATTTGTGTTAAGAGTACACATATTAACTGAGTTGAGTTTAGAATTTAGTTATTAGCACTAGAAGTCGTGGTTCTAAAATTCAGAATCCATAAAGTTGAAATCCGCCTCTATCCGTAGTTAGCGTGATGTGCTTGATCTTGTTTCTTTAAAACTTGTTTTAGATGCTGAATTGTTTTCTTGTGTTTCTTTCAGCAGAGAGCTTCTAGTGGATATATGATGCTTTTCCTGCCTTGGAAGGATAGAGAGGTTTCCAATAAACCCTCGGCACAAGAAGAAAAAAGAGTCGGAGTAGTTATCTTGCTGATTTGAAGGTGTTATTAGAGTCCTTTAATGTTAACTTTATTACTAGAAAAAAAGAAAAAAAAGAATATTTTTGAAACTTGTTGTCACGGCCCCAATTTTCCTTTGTAGGATGTCGTGATGGCACCTAGTCTCTAAGACTAGGTAAGCCTAACACTTGCTGATTAAGTAATAGTTTTTTTAACCAAATAACTATTAAGCATGAAACAGAAGTTTCCATTATAAGCCAACAATCTCAGCATGATACAGTATCCCAAAACCGGCAGTACAAATCATAAACTTTGATAAGAGTAACTAGAAATAATAATATATCACTGTCCCGGAGAAATGGGAAATAATAGAAATAAAATACAACAGAAGGTGACTTCGAAGCATGCGAACGTCAAACCGGGTATATCTTGAAGTCTCCAAATGTGCAGACATAAGTCTAAGACCAACTCGATCATAAGTACCTGGATCTGCACAAAAATGTGTAGAAGTGTAGCAAGAGTACACCACAGCGGTACCCAATAAGTATCAAGCCTAACCTCGGTAGAGTAATGACCAGCCAGGTTCAGACACCTACCAGACATGTAAACATGTGCAGGACATAACTTAAAGCTAAAATTGGGAAGAATATCAATGTAAGAATAATAGTGGAAAGATCACAACTTTACAACCAACAGTGAAAATATTAGAAGTACGAATAACAAACAAGACATAAATGAGTAATTGTAATGACCAAAATCACACATGTCGTGATGGCACCTATCTTAATACTAGGCAAGACAAAAACCTCAATAAATCACGATTTCCTTTAAGTTTGAAAACATAATATTTAAATACAATACAAAAATCTCGCAAATACTCATACAAATACTCCCAAAATCCGGTGTCACTAAGTACATGAGCATCTAAATGATAATAATGTGTAACTGATAAAACACTGTCTGAAAATATATAACAACACAAAAACTAAAAGGAAAGAGAGTCAAGGTCTGCGGACATCAAGCAACTACCTTGATAGTCTCCAACAGATAAAGCTTCAAAAAACTAGCAATCGTCGTGTCCGGAAGTACCTGGATCTACACATGAGGTGCAGGGTGTAGTATGAGTACAACCAACTCGGCAAGTAACAATACTAAATAAACAGCTGAAGATAGTGACGAGCTTCACAGCTAAGTCCAATTACAGTAACTTCTAACATAAGAAGGTAGATATGCTTTCAAGTTTAACATTTAATACTCAAACAGTAATTTCATATCAAATTCGACTGAAATTGAAGATAATGTCTTTCTGAAATTTCCAAAATAGTGATATTTGACAGTTGAAGTGCAACAATAATTAAATCAATACATCCTCTCAGAGCAACAGTCACTCAGTCATCCCATTCACTCTAACCTTACAATCACTCTTTCCTCACAGTCACTCATTCCTCTCAATCACTCAGCACTCAGCACTCAGCAGGTACCTGCGCTCACTGGGGGTGTGTGTATACTCCAGAGGGGCTCCTTTAGCCCAAGCGCTATAACAAGACAATCATGACATGAATCATTAAAACATGTTGCAGCGTGTAGTCATATCCCATAAATATACTCATAATTAGGCCCTCGGCCTCACTCAGTCATCAACCCCTCCAGTCTCTCGGGCTCTCAAAAATCATTATAACAGCCCAAAAAGTAATGATATGATGCATCAATAATGGACAATAGAGACTGAGATGCAATATGCAAGTAAAAATCGTGACTGAGTATTAAACAGCCATTTACCAGATAATTCAACATGTGCGCGGCCTTTATGGGTCCCAACAGTGTAAACACATGGTTTAAACATGATTTATAGTTCAATTTCTCTAATACGTGGAAAATGCACGGATATCAACAGATTATACAATTCCATGGAATTGACCAAGTCAAAATTTCTACGGTGCACGACACTCCCGTCACCTTGCATGTGCGTCACCTCAAAACCAATCACACATCACAAAATACGGGATTTCATACCCTTAGGACTAAATTTAGAACTGTTACTTACCTCAAACCGTGTAATTTTTTATTCTGCAATTCCTTTGCCTCGCGAATCGGCCTCCAAACGCCTCGAATCTAGCCACAAATAATTCGATTCAGTCAATACAAATTATAGGAATTAATTTCATATGAAAATACTAATTTTCCAACAAAAATCCGAAATTGCACCCAAATATTGCCCGTGGTGCCCACATCTCAGAACAAGATAAAATTTACAAAATATGAACGCTCATCCAACCACGAGTCCAACCAAACAAATCTTACCACATTCCGACATCAACTCGACCCTCAAATCTTCAAATTAAACCAAGAGGGTTTTTTAAATTTTTCAACTTAATTCACTAATTAAATCTTAAAAACAACCATGGATTCGGGTAATTTGATCAATATTGAGTTAAGAACACTTACCCCGTTGTTTTTCTTGAAAATCTCCCGAAAATAGCCTCTTCCCGAGCTCCAATTCGTCAAAAATGGAAAATGGGAAAAAGTCTCATTTTCAGAACTTAAACTTTCTGTCCAGACCTATGTTCTTCGTGAACGCGACAGGTCCGTCTCGTTCGTGAATCACAAAATTATGTTGTCCAAAATTTCCTTTCGCGAACGCGAGTCACAGCTCGCGAACGCAATGCTTTACCAGGCGAACCTTTGCAAACGCGGCCTACACTTCGCGAACACAAAGGCAAAAATCCTCACCAGCCAGTTTCCCCTTCGCGAACGCGTAGCCTCACATCCTTGCCTTATGCGAACACGAGACCCAAGTCGCAAATGCGATGAACAACCTCACTTGCCTCTAGACCTCTTCGCGAACGCGAGACCCCTCTCGCGAACGCGAAGTAGGAAACCAGGTGCAGACATCAGAAAAATTCCAATAGCATTCCAAGTCCAAAAGTTTATCCGTTAACCATCCGAAACTCACCCGAGGCCCCCGTGACCTCAAAGAAATACACAAACAAGTCCTAAAACATCATACGAACCTAGTAGAAACCTCAAATCACATCAAACAATGCTAAAACCACGAATAATACCCCAATTCAAGCCTAATGAAACTAAAAAATTTTAACTTCTACATTCAATGTCGAAACCTGTCAAATCAAGTCTGATTGAACTCAAATTTTACACACAAGTCATAAATGATATAACAGACCTATTCAGATTTTAAGAATCGGATTCCGGATCCGATATAAAAAAGTCAAATCCCCGGTCAAACTTCCAAACTTAAATTTTTATTTAGCCATTTTCAAGCCTAATTTAACTACGGGATTCCAAATAATTTTTCAGACACGCTCCTAAGTCCAATATCACCATACGGAGCTATTGGAATCATCAAAATTCTATTTTGGGGTCGTTTATACATAAATCCACACCCGATCACTATTTTAACCTAAGCTTTAAACCTTAGAACTAAGTGTTCCAATTCATTCCAAAACCTCACCGGACCCGAACCAATCACCCCGGCAAGTCACATAACAATTGTAAAGCATATATTGAGTAGTAAATGGGGAACGGGGTTGTAATACTCGAAATGACCAGCGGGTCATTACATTCTCTCCCTCTTAAACAAATGTTCGTCCTCGAACGAGTTTAGAATTATACCTGGAGTCTCAAATAAGTGTCTATACTTGCTCCGCATCTCCCGCTCCGTCTCTCAAGCAGCTTCTACGACTGGCTGGCCTCTCCACTGCACGTTCACTAAAGATATGTTCTTTGATCTCAACTTTTGAACCTGCCGGTGTAAAATGGTCACCGGCTCCACATCATAAGTCAAATTACCATCCAACTGCACTGTGCTGAAATCCAAAACATGAGACGGATCCCCGACATACTTTCGGAGCATAGAAACATGAAACACTAGATGAACACTCGATAGACTAGGCGGTAATGCAAGTTCATAAAACACCTCCCTAATCTTTTTAAGCACCTCAAACGGTCCAATATACCAAAGGCTCAACTTGCCCTTCTTCCCGAACCTCAGCACATAATTCGTGGGTGAAAACTTGAGCAGAATCTTCTCGCCAACCATGTAAGCAATATCACGGACCTTCTTGTCAGCATAACTCTTATGTTTAGAATGCGCCGTGCAAAGCCACTCCTGAATCAATTTAACCTTCTCCAAAGCATCTTGAACCAAATCGGTACCCAATAGTCTAGCCTCACCCGGTAATTGTTATTATAAGCAAACTCTGCCATTGGCAGAAATTGATCCCAAGAACCTCCAAAATCTATAACACAAGTGCATTACATATCCTACAATATCTTAATAGTGCACTCGGATTGTCCGTCTGTCTGAGGGTGAAATGTTGTACTCAATTGTACCTGTGTACCCAAACCTCTACTCTGCAAAACTGTGATATAAATTGCGTGCCCCGATCTGAAATGATGGATACTGGCACACCATGTAGGCGAACAATCTTACGAATATAAGTCTCATCCAACCGCTCCGAAGAATAAGTAGTACCGACTGGAATAAAATGTGCGGACTTGGTCAGCTAATCTACAATCACCCAAACAACATCGAACTTTCAAAAATGTTTGTGGGAGCCCAACTACGAAGTCCATGGTAATACTCTCCCACTTCCGCTCCAGAATTTCAAGTCTCTGAAATAATCTATCTGGTCTCTAATGCTCGTACATCACCTATTGACACTTTAAACACCGATCTACAAACCCAAATTATATCTTTATTCATTCGCCTCCACCAATAGTGTTGCCTCAAATCTTGCTATATCTTCGCGTACCTGGATGAATGGAGTGGCGCGAACTGTGAGCCTCCTGGAGAATCAACTCACGCAAACCATCTACATTAGGCACACATAGCCTACCTTTCATCCGTAATACACTGTAATCCCCAGTAGTGACTTCCTTGGCACCACTGTGCTGAATCGTGTCCATAAGGACAAGTATATGGGGTCATCATACTGATTTTTTCTAATACGATCATAAAGAGAAGACTGCGAAACCACACAAGCTAAAACTCAACTCGGCTTGGAAATATCCAATCTGACAAACTGTTTGGCCAAGGCCTTAACATCCAAGACTAAAGGCCTCTCTGTTACCGGTAAGTATGTTAAGCTGCCCAAACTCTCAGCCTTACGACTCAAGGTATCATCCACCACATTGGCCTTTCCGGGATGATAGAAAACGGTTATATCATAATCCTTAAGCAACTCCAACCACCTCCACTATTGCAAATTAAGATCCTTCTATATAAACAGATATTGTAGACTCCGATGATCGGTATAAACCTCACAATGGACACCGTACAAATAATGCCATCAAATCTTCAAGGTATGAATAATAGTTGCTAACTCAAGGTCGTGGACCGGATAATTCTTCTCATATACCTTTAACTGCCTGGACGCATAGGCAATCATCCTACCGTCTTGCATCAGCATTGCACCGAGACCAATACGCGACGCGTCACAATACACAATATAAGACCCTGGACCTGTAGGCAACACCAAGTATAACATTCGACTTGGTAGCTTGTTGGCACATTGTGGCGTCATATGAGACCTTTGGCAGTGTCTGAGATGGCTTATGGCTTGAGCAGCTTGTACTGGGAGAGGCGAGATTATTGGACCTAGGATCAGTGCGATCGGATTTATCTAAGGCATATTTAAGAGCAAATATCGTTATTTAGTTCATGTAGGGTAATGATTCTTGTCAGGAGGAGAGGCTAAATGGTTTGTTGACTCGACAGTTGGTTATGAATTTCTACACATCTCTTCCATCATGGCAGTGTTGCAAGAGATGGAACATGACTTATATGTGTCATGAGGTGTGTTGTGGGCATCAGATTCGAGGAATTGTGATAACTTGGAATTGTGGCTATTGGTGTCGGAGGATGTTATTAAGGTCATGTTGATTATGCGGTGCATGGTCTGAATTTGGAAAAGGTATACAATCATGTTTTGGTACAGTGTGTAGTGACTGATACGGTATTCGTATGTTGAAAGCAGACCCGATAAAGAATTCCGAATGTTGGAATTTGGGTTTAAGGCTTATTTGACTAAATAAAAGGGAGGATCTTCAGACAGGCTTAAGTTAATGCTCTCCACTAGGTTGTGGTAGAACGGGCAGGTGCACGAGGTGTTGAGCAATGATTTCGGCAAACTCCAGAGCAGTTCTTAGCCTGTTCGAGGATAAACGTATGTTTAAGTGAGGGAGAATGTAATCACCCGACTGGTCATTTTGAGCTCTAGCGCATTATTTGGCAGTTTTAGGCCTTGAGTAGATTCACTTCAGGTATTACGACTTGTACGTGTGGTCGTAATTGAATTTCGGAAGTTCGGAGTTAGTTTGGAAAGAAAAGTTTCATTTCGGAAGCTTTAAGTTGGAAGAATTGACTAAGGTTGGACTTTTGAGTAAACGATCTCAGAATTGGGATTTGAAGGTTCCAACAGGTTCGTATGATGATTTTGGACTTGGGCGTATGTCCTGATCGGTTTTTGGATGATCCAGGAGCGTTTTGGCGCATGTTGTGGAAAGTTGGCATTTGGGAAGAATTTTCATAAATTTGGGTTGAAGCGTATATTAATGTTATCGGTGTCCGTTTGGAATTCTGAGCATGGGAATAGCTCTGTATGCTGATTCTGGTCTTAGGAGCGCAGCCGGATGTGGATTTGGAGGTCCGTAGGTCATTTTTAGGTCATTTGGCGAAAGTTGGATTTTGAAGGTTTTTGGAAAGTTTGACCGGGAGTGGAGTTTTTGATATCGGGGTCGGATTCCGATTCCGGAAGTTGGAGTAGGTCTGTAAGTTGGAATTCTGGTTTTGACGTTGTTTGATGTGATTTGAAGGCCCGACTAGGTCCGTATGGTGTTTTAAGACTTGTTTGTAGGTTTCGTTGAGGTCCCGGGGGCCTCAGGTGAATTCTGGATGGTTAACAGATCAATATTTGGACTAAAGGAAAAGCTGAAAAATCTGGTTGCTGGTGTAACCGCTTATGCGGAAGATTCATCGTAGAAGCGAGGAAGTGGACCGCATAAGCGGTTGGGAGCGAGCTAGTCATAGGCCGCAGGTGCGAAGGATTTCCTGCACCTGCGAGATCGCAGATGCGGGGGTTGGCCAAGAAGGCCTGGGCTGCAGAAGTGGAAAGTAAGGCACAGGTGCACGAGCGCAGAAGCGCTTGAGGCCCGCAGAAACGGAAGCGCAAGTGCGCTATTTGGGGCGCAGAAGCGAGGATTGTTGGATTGTGTTGAAGTCGTACCTGCGATAGATTATCCTCATGTGCGGAGCTGCAGAAGCGGTTAGTGGACCGCAAGTGCGAGATGTCGTTGGGCAATAAGGTTTTATACAAAAACGGGATTTGGCCCATTTTCTCTCATTGTTTACTTGGTTGGGACGATTTTGGAAAGCTTCAAGGGGAGATTTTCATCAAGCATCACAAGTTAAGTTATTCCCACCTATTACAGGTTAAATACATGGTTTGTATAAGGTTTAAACATGGAAATTAGTACAAATTGTGGGGGGGTTTGGTAGAAAATCTAGAATTTGGTATTTTTAGAATTTGACCACGAAATTGGACATGGAATTGGAATAAATCATATATTTGAGTTTGTAGTGTTATGAGTAATGATTATCTTCGGAAATTTTCGGAATCCAGGCATGTGGGCCCGAGGGTGACTTTATCGACTTTTTTTAGCGGAGTTGGAAATTGTTATAAATTAATTTATAATGAGTATTAAAGTATATATTTGTGGATTTGCATATTTATTTACTAGGTTTGGAGCGACGGGAATTGATTTGAGCCGTTAGAGAGGCTTTAGAGCCAATTATGGAACTTCAGAGCGAGGTAAGTGTCACGACCCAAACCGATGGGCCGCGACGGGCACCCGGTACCTTACTCAACCGAGTACCAATGTAACGTATCTTTTCGTATCATACTATCATAGGTAATGAGAATAAAAGGCTGTCGTGAGATAACTAGAATAAAACATGAGGGAATACTCGACATAGAACGACCCAACATGTAATACAAACTTATACATATGACATACGGGTCTATAAGGCCCAAATTATCACTTGTACACTGAACATAGGCCAACAAGGTCATACAATCTTTCACATACATGACATATGTTTACAAGTCTCTAAGAGTAGCTAAATACCATAAACGTTGGGACAGGGCCCCGCCATACCAATCAATACATGTCCAAATCATATTGACCAAATAAGCAATTCCGGAACAAATGGAGCGCACCAACATCTTCCGTTGAGCTGATAGCCTTCTTGGAGGACTCTCAACCTGTATATTGGGACCTACGGGCATGAAACACAGTGTCCCCAGGAAAAAGGGACGTCAATACAAATAAAGTACCGAGTATGTAAGGCAGAAAAAGCTGTATACAATAGACATGGAAGAAACATGCAGTAAAAGACTTAACCTGTAAGTCTTAATTGCTCTGTGAATCATGAAATATTTATAATGTCATGCATATGCGTATAAATGTCATATCATGCATAGGTATATACGTACATAACATCACCAAGCCTCTGAGGGCATCCTATCATATCATTTCGGCTACGGTGGGCAAAATTATCAACGTATACCAGCTGATTAGGTGGTGGTGCATATATAACGCCATAACCTTTCCTCATATCCCACATACATATATATATGCGTATATAAAGCCATCTGGTCATGGTCAATGTTCATGTATAAATGAATGCAATGCATAAGAAGTGAGTTAATAAGATTTCTCGGTATGTCACAAGATCATTACGCCTTTGATTAATATCGTGAAATAAACTTTATCAACTTACATATTTTCTGAGACCCATGAAAAGACGATAGAATAATATGACACATGGGGAATCAAGAACATAGGCACCTCTATTATTTATATGAATACAGTCATTTATGAAAGTTGTGCATTTGCTCGTTTCGTTTATATCGTATGGATCATGCCAAAAGAAAAAAAGGGATAGCCTTAACATACCTGAGCCGATTATCTTAACAATTCCTCTAACCCACGTCTTTTGCGAAAAACACGTATCGGCAGATCGAATTATGAAAATATTCGTATGATATTCTTGAGAAAGATTGTATTGTGTTTTCTTAGAATCGCATCTCACACTGCTATTACATTATGAAATCTCGTATGAGTTTTTGCTGAAGCTTTTTCTCCATTACTTAGCAACCATAACCTCCCATTTTAATGATGTAGGGAGATGTCTTATCTTTGTGGGTTGTGGGCCCCACTTGATAAGAGTGAATTTTGTCCAAAATCTCCTAATTATGTCACATAGTGCATAAACTAAAGAGTCACTTATTTGACTTGATTAAGAAGATCACTTGCTGCCACGTTGGGAGGCCTTTTAGGCTTATCTGCAAATTTCTAATTAGCTTGCTAATATCCCATTAAAGTAATAATTAACTAATTATCCACATAATTAAGAATTATCTTAAATTACTTAAAATACTAATCACTTTTAACACACTTTATACACCTTACTATCATGGTCATGTGGTACCTTGTATGGCACTAGTCCATAAATACGGGGGGAAGGGGGGTATTATAGCTTTGACCGAATTTTATCTCAAAATGTCAAACTTCGACGAAACTCATTTTCTTCGATTCGCTTACCCTCTCACCTTCACTAATTTACTTATCACTTATTTGAAATAGAATAATACTTATAACCTCAAAATAATATTTTTCTTGAACTGATGTCAATTATCTTACGACAAATCCAACGTACAATACCATGAGATGTGATATGGTCGTAATACTACAGAGTGTAACAGTAAGTCTCTTTTTTAACCTTGTAAGATGGAATTAACCCTGTAGGTGAGTTAATTTATTTTATGCTTCTATTTTTTGGGGCTGCGTATGCACAGGGTGACGAGAGTCTGTACGTAGCTACTAATTATGCTTAAGTCCGGGTAGACTAGGACCCAAATCATGTTGTGCTTGCGTGACACTACTTGTTAATTTAATTGCGTAAATCATATTGAAACTTAATAAAGGAATGGTAAAAGGTTAAACTTTATTTACTTGAGTTTTAGACAGGTCATTTGACCGATAATGAGAATTGGTATTTCTTTGTATATTAGCCCCTTAATAAATCTTAAATTGGTTGTTTTAATATATTTTCTCTTCTTGTGGAGTGGGTCGAACGCCTCGGTAGCAGATAGATGCATCTATGGTTCATGCCATTCGACCCTCGACAGTGCACAATTTATATTTATATGTTGGATCGGGCCGTACGACCTCAGCATAACTCGTGCGTAAAATTATTGAAGTCCAATTATAATCGATATTGCTTCATTGGCTTGAAAGATTTAGTCTATTAAATGATGGAAATTAATTTGGGATTTACTACCAGTGAAAGAATTTTTTATTTATTTCTTGTTATTGAGCTTTCAGCTATTTTTACATAATCCATACATAGCTATAACATCGATATTTTATTGTTAGCCCATAGTAAGTGTCGGAGTCGACCCCTCGTCACTACTCTTTCGAGGTTAGACTGCATACTTATTGGGTACGCGTTGATTTACGTACTCATACTACACTTGCTGCATATTTTGTGCAGCCACATATATGTCCAGTGGTCATGTGGGCGCAGAGGCATGGTTATTACGGGGACTTAGGTGAGCTGCATCCCGTGTTACGAGTCCGCAGCACTCGGAGTCTCCCTCGGAGTTATTTATATTTTTCCTGTCTAATTTATATTCTAGACAGATGTTGTATTTTATCACATTTTCTAGTTAATGCTCATACACTTATGACACCAAATTTTGGGGGTTTCTACAGGTTATCAACATTGTAGTTCGTGTAAATGTGATCATTCATTCTGTAAATTCCAGTTTTATATATATAATTAATGAAAATCATGATTTAAAATTATTAAAATGAGTAATTAAGTTGACAGAACACCGTTGGCTTGCCTGACAGCGGTATTAGGCGTCATCACGACCTTTAGCGGATTTCGGGTCGTAACAATTAGTGTACATACTTTGCATGTGTACCCTATATCAATGAATACACTATTTTAAAAATTATACAAATATGATTGAATAATATTTTTAACTTATAAAATAAACATTAAATAAAAAAGTATAAATTTCTGAAAATGAAAAATATCGATCTCATTTAGCTAGCTCAATAAAAAAAAAATTATGCGCACAAGTACTTAGATGTTTAACTGAAAATTCTGAGAACTTATATTAGAATATCTTACGAAATTGTTGTAATTTCTATTATCTAATACGAAAATATGTAAAAAAATAAAAATAAAAACAAAAGCATAAAAATACTTCAAAGTAAAAATTGAATTTCTCTGTCTTTTTAAGAAGGGAAAAGGGCCAAGTATGTCCCTATACTATTGAAAAAAGTCTATTATTGCCCTCCGTTATAGTATCAATTTAAATATACCCCTAACTTTATACTATCCATCTAAATATATTCCTCACATCATAAAAGTGGTACAAACCTACCCTTCCTTCGTTAACTACCTCCCTATGACCACATTTCATTGCCACCTCACCATTCTACTCTCATTTTCATCCCTTCCCCACAACCTTTCTTTCCCTTTCATTTGAAGAAAAATCATATATCATAGATATACAAACAAACTATACCAAAAGAAATGCTAACAACTAAAGATAATATGAAACAATGTGAACTGAGAAAATTTTGATTTTCCTGTTCACAATTCATTCTTATACAAACGAAAATACATTTTTTTAATATAAAAACTAAGCAAAGGTAAAGTCAAACTAATTTAAGGTTTAAAAATTGACCATGGTGAAAAAGTAAAATAACCTAGACACAGAGTTAACTTTTTTTTTGTTTCTTTCTCTTCAACCACATTTCTAGAAGGTTACTATTTTCTCTCTCTTTATGTTTTATGTTAATATAAAAGTGCTACTAAACTTTTTCTAAATAGGTCTTACAAATTCAGCGACAACACAATGAAATGCAAAATAAAATATAAAATTTTAAGGTCAAGTGAAATGTACGTGTAATTCTAGGGTCGGCCTAAGAAGCAATAGGTATTTTGAAAAGCAAGAGGAAGTTGGAGCAGCGATATTCAAAATAATGATAGAACTTCAAAGTCATTGAACTTGGTAGCTGCAAACGGGGTGAAATGGTGAGGTAGCAATAAAATGTGTTCATACGGGAGGTAGTTAACGGAGCAAGAGTAGATAACGGATTTTCCTCTATTTTTTAATTTCTTTTAATTTTAATGGTCTTCTTATCGAAACAAATTTATGTATCTTAAAAAAATATAACAAGATGCCAATTTAAGGCTAGGGAGGTGGGTTATCTCCTATAAAGTAATCTACGTAGGTGTGTTCCTTGTAATGTGAGTGGAGGGTTTTTTTTCTGCCAGTGGGGCATACGTGTGGAGAGTTGAATTTGAATATGGATGAGAAAGTTGACTTGAGTGTCAAGAGAATGATTCTGAGCTTAGCGGATTATTTGGGGTATTTTTATGGTTGGCGTTGTATGAGCTTGAGAAGAATTTTATTGCACTGACCACGGTATTGTGACAGTAATAGATTATGGGTATTGTGGATTATGGAGAGTTTTAATATATGGCTTTGAGCCAAGTGGGGGAGTCTGCTATTGACAATTTGATTTCATGGTTAGGTGTTAAATTTTAATTTTGGTCTAAGGCATACTTATGGGTTAGTTATGACTTGCAGAAGTTGAGATCGAGGATGACTCGAATAAAGAAATTCGTGGTTACGGATTATACTGCATGTATGAGTATATGAAAATCGTGGGATGAGTGAGTTGTTATGGGTGAATGATGTAGTGCGCACGGAGTATGAATTTGATAGGTGGTGTTAAAGTAGAGTTACTTCTTTGAGTATTGATGTGCTAATGGGGCACGTGTCTTTTGTCTCATTTGGGCGGTACAATTATATTTGAGCAAAGTGGGTGACTCCCGAGAAAATTCTAGTGGGTTTGAAAATTATATATAGCAATTGAGAATATTTTCGGACTTGCGTATGGATAAAATCTGAGATTTTCATTTGATGGTGCCTAGACTTACGGAAATTCTATATGACTATGGATTCTACTTTTTTGTATAAGGAAGATAAGAAGAACAATTTCAAATTCACATAGGATATTCTCAGAGTAAGGGTTACAGTGCCTTATCATAGTTAATACCTCAAATTCCTAGCAGAGAATAAGTCTCAAATATTATTTGATAGATTGTATTGGTAAAAGTATTCTAGACTAAGTTGGATAGTCTAGGATGAGAAATTTTAATGACAGAAAATCTCGGGTAAATTAACTTCCTAAATATTAGGAAATTTTATATAATTCAAATTAAATAAGAAAAATTTAATCCGTAAAATTTTAATTGATTTGAAAGTTCTAAATATTAGAGTAAAAGTTAAATGACCATCCCTAAATCAAAAGGAAAATAGTTAAAATGACTATATTGTCTAACGCGAACTCTATTTTAAAAGGGTAAAAAAGACGTGCGACATTTTGCTAAGAGCCTTCGTGCTTTTAATATAGTATAGATAATAATTTTTTGTGGGCTACAAAACCAAGTGCAATTTTGGTTTCTTTCGTTAAAATTGAACAAATAAATAATTCATCATAAGAGATTTCAATGTTTGATAGAGCCAGAACACGAGTAGATCTAATAATTTGGACGAAGACAGAATAGGAAAAATCAAAAAAGAAGAAAAGGAATCAAGAGAAAATATGGACCACAAAGATTACACAAATAGCAATAGAAAAAATAACTTACTACTCCCTCGGTTTCAAATTAGATGAGCTACTTTCCTTTTTAGTATGTTCCAAAATAAATGACACATTTCTAAATTTAAAAATAATTAAACTTTAAACTCTTTATTTTATCCATTTTACCCTTAATGAGAAGCTTTTATAACCACACAAATCGCATGGCCCCACAAAACTTTTACCCCTTAAGCTTTTAAGATCACAAGTATAACGACCCTAATTTTCCTCCGTAGGATGTCGTGATGGCTTACCTAGTGCCATCACGACATCCTACAGAGGGAAATTGGGGTCGTGACAAGTTGGTATCAGAGCTTTAGGTTCATAGGTGTTACGAGTCATACGTAGGTTGTCACGACCCAAAATCTCACATGTCGTGATGGCGCCTATCTCGATACTAGGCAAGCCGACAACATCAATAACTCACAATTTCTTTTAAATACTGAAAACATAATAATTAATCTAAGGGGAAAACTCCCACCAATACTGAATATAAATTTACTTCCAAAACTCGGTGTCACTGAGTACAAGAGTATCCATACATTACAAGTCTGAAAAATCCAGTCTATAATAATTCGAGATCAAATACAATAAAATAAGGATGGGGAAGGAGAGACAAGGTCTGCGAAATATAGTAGCTACCTCTGAATCTCCGAAAAAATTAACTGTGTGAAAGAATCAACACCCACTGTGTCCGGAATCACTTGGATCTGCACATGAAGTGCAGGGTGCAGTATGAGTACAACCAACTCAATAAGTAACAATAATAAATAAAGAACTGAAAGTAGTGACGAGCTTCTCAGCTAAGTCCAAATACAGTATTTTCCAACAAAAAGGGTAGGCATGCTCTAAAATTCAACATTTAAGATTTCACAGAAATTTCATATCAACTTTTCCTGAAACATAAAATAATATTTTTCCGAAATTTCCAAAATAGTGATATATGAGAACTGAAATGCAGCAAATAATGAAATCAATGCATCCTCTCAGAGTAACAGTCACCCAGTCCTCCCATTCACTCCAATCTCACAATCACTCTTTCCTCACAGTCGCTCATTCCTCACAGTCACTCATCACTCGGCACTCGCACTCGCACTCAGTAGGTACCTGCACTCACTGGGGGTGTGTAAAGACTACGAAGGGGCTCCTTCAGCCCAAGCGCTATATCAAGCCAATTATGGCATAAATCAATAAAACATACTGCGGCGTGCAATCCGATTCCATAATATCCTTACAATTAGGCCATCGGCCTCACTTAGTCATCAACCTCTCCAGTCTCTCGAGCTCTCAGAAATCATGATAATCAGCCCAAAATGATAATATGATATTTTAATAAATAGCAACAAAGATTGAGATATGATATGAAATGAATAAATATGACTGAGTATGAAATTACAATTTGAACATATTATTCAACCACAAAAATGACCCCAGTGGGTACCTATAATAACATCATATGTCTAAGCATGATGTATAATACGAGTCTCAACTCAATTTTCTCTAAGCACATAGAGAATGTACTGGTATCAATTGATTATACAACTATACAGTTCCATGGAATTTGACCAAGTCACAATTCCTAGGGTGTACGCCCACACGCCCGTCACCTAGCATGTGCATCACCTCAAAACTAATTACATAACACATAATCCGGGGTTTTATACCCTTAAGACCAAATTTAGAACTCTTACTTACCTCAAACCGTATAGTTCTTTATTCTGCAATGTCTTTGGCTCTTGAATTGGACTCCAAACGCCTCTAATCTAGCCACAAATAATTCGATTCAGTCAATCAAATTTATTGAAATTAATTCCATAAGAAAATATTAATTTTTCATCAAAATCCGAAATTTAGCTCAAAATTCGCTCGTGGGACCCACGTTTCAGAACCTGAGAAAAGTTACAAAATCCAAAAACTCATTCAACCACGAGTCTAACCATACCAATTTTATCAAAATCCGACCTCAACTCGACCCTCAAATCTTCAAATTAAACCAAGAGGGTTTTCTAAATTTTTCAATTTAATTCACCCATTAAATGATGGATTCAAAGGCATAATCATGGAAATTAACTAAAACTGGATAAGAATCAATTATCCCAAATACCCACGCAAGAATCTCTCGAAAAATCTCATTCTACCGAGCCCCCAATTCGATTTTTATGTTATGAACTCAAAACCCCCGTTTTGGAACTTTTAATTCTGCCAGAAATGCCTTCATCGCGTTCGCGACCATAGCTTTGCGTTCGCGGAGCACAAAAAATGTGCTGCCAAGGTTCCTTCTTCGTGTTTGCGACCTCTTTATCGCGTTTGCGATGCCTTCCTACATCTGCCCTTCGCATTCGCGATACACGAGGTGCGTTCGTGAAGGCTTAACGCCAGGCAGGCCCCCAGCTCTATTTCCTCTTCGTGTTCGCGTCCGCCCACTCGCGTTTGCGTAGGCTTCCCCAGTCTCTTCTTCGCGTTCGTGTCTCTTTCATCGCGTTCGCGATGGGTAAATCCCAGCAGCCCAAAATCCTTCTTCGCGAACGCGTGAGACCCTTCGTGCTCGTGAAGAACAGTACTAGACACCAGTTCCAGCAGTTGCAAAACAAGGAAAAATGATTTGAAACCATCCCGGAACTCACCCGGGCCCTCGGGACCCCAACCAAATACACCAACAAGTCCTAAAACATCATACGAACTTAGTGGAGTCTTCAAATCACCTCAAACAACGCTAAAACCACGAATCATACCCCATTTCAAGCCTAATGAACTTTGAACTTTCACGTTTCCACCAACGACGGCGGAACCTATCAAATCAAGTCCGATTAACCTCAAATTTTGCACATAAGACATAAATGACATAACGAACCTATTATAATTTTCAGAAACCAATTCCGACCCCGATATAAAAAAGGCAACCCCCCGATCAAACTTCCCACAAATTCGACTTTCGTCATTTCAAGCCTAATTCCACTACGAACCTCCAAATAATTTTTCAGACACACTCCTAAGTCCAAAATCACCATACGGAGCCTATTGGAATCGTCAAAATTCAATTCCGAGGTCGTTTATACATAAGTCAATAACTGATCAACTTTTCTAACTTAAGTTTTCAATTATGAGACTAAGTGTCTCATTTCACTCCGAACTCCTTCCTGACCCTAACCAACTAACCCGGTAAGTCATAAAACAACTGTAAAGCTTAAGTTGAGCAGTAAATGGAGGAACGGGGTTATAATACTTAAAACGACCGGTTGGGTCATTATCTTCTCCCCCTCTTAACAAATGTTCATCCTCGAACGAGTTTAGAATCATACCTGGAGTCTCAAATAGGTGTGGATATTTTCTCCGCATCTCCTGCTCAATCTCCCAAGTAGCTTATCCGACTGGCTGACCTCTCCACTGTACCTTTACTGATGCTATGTTCTTTGATCTCAGCTTTCGAACCTGCTGGTTTAAAATAGCCACCGGCTCCACATCATAAGTCAAAATACCATCCAGCTGCACTGTGCTGAAATCCAAAATATGAGACGGACCGCCGACATACTTTCGGAGCATGGATACACGGAACACTGGATGAACACCTGATAGACTAAGTGGCAAAGCAAGTGCATAAGCCACCTCTCCAATCTTCTTAAGTATCTCAAAAGGCCCAATATATTGTGGGCTCAACTTGCCCTTCTTTCCGAACCTCAACACACCCTTCACGGGTGAAATCTTGAGCAGAACCTTTTCCCCAACCATGTAAGCAACATCATGGACCTTCTGGTCAGCATAACTCTTCTGTCTAGACTGTGGCATGCGAAGCCGCTCCTGAATTAATTTAACCTTAGCCCAAAAACTTTGGAGCCTCATTTCTAACATCCAAAATTATTTTCAAGACCCAAATCTCACATCCACACACTGTATAAGTCCGAACAAACTGTATCAAGCCATAGCCATAACTCACGATGTAATCACATGATATATCACACAACTCGCATACTCGCAACACCATTTACGATCTCAGTAACTACTCCAAACCAACCAAGTACTATATTAAACCCCACATCCCACAAAACCTCGTTCCAAAACTTTCCTACACTGGTGATAATGAAAGAAACATGTGAAATCTCATAACCCCTTATCAGATCAACAAGTCATGGAGTTATCTTGCCCCAACCAGAACCATAATCACTTTCTAAGCCGACTTTCAATGTCATCCTCCCAAATATACCATAATCAAACTTGAGTACCCATTCTAGGTCCAATGATCATATATTATTAAACATAACTACCCCACAAACATGCCCCACCAATCTAATTCAAGTCATAAACTGCGCAATCCGTGTACCCAAAAATGGAAAATGTGTCAAAGAAGAGAACTGTTTCGCAAGTTCAACAAGCACTTCTACAACCGACATGCTATGAGCTAACCATACATGGCAAAACCAAGACACACAAATAAAATAACGGTAACCAGCTCTCCTAGAGCTCACATTAAGATCAACCTGCACGGACAACTCACGTGATATCGTATCAATATCTGAACCCACACGGATAACTCACGTGCCAATAATATCAGTATATGAATCTGCACGGACAACTCGCGCGCCAATAACATAATCCGTATGGCACGGTCACAGGCCTCCGGTCCAAACATATCATATAGGAGCAATCAAATAAGTACACATGTTTATGATAAATGAAATAAATTCACATGCTCCTGGACTGGTATAAATAACATGCCATAGAGTAGGCATGTGCAAAGTGTGTTATCGCAACTCAAATCGGCAAGTGAACGCAGAAATAGTAACTACCCAGTTATTCAGGAAATTAGCCTCTTTGTAACCTCAAGTATAGCCCGAATAATTCTCAACAAAGGTACGAATACGAGAACCGTCAAAACTTTATGCTTAACCATCAACTCTAGGCATATCATAGTCTAAACATTTTCCCGAGTCTGAATACTTGCCCCGATGCCCGTACATGGGCTCAAACCTCACACACACACACACACACACACACACACACACACACACACACACACACACACACACACACACACACACACACACACACATATATATATATATATATATATATATATATATATATATATATATATATATATATATATATATATATATATATATCATAGTCATCACCAAGGCAACTAGTGCCTCCACTGAGTTAAAATAAAATACTCACCTCAAACAGGCCACAACCCTGAAACAATATGCTTCTGATAACCCCCAGTCTCCACATTCATAGAACACAGGAATCACCGTGAATGGTCCCAACTCCAGCACTCGAATGACTAACACATCTTTCACGCACAATCATCCCATGAGGAATACTTACACATTTCCTCCCGTGCCACATAGCAATAATTGGAATATCATCAGTCTATTAACCAGGTGAGTATCATAATACCGATGACATCCGAAAGTCAAAACACAATGCCCCTTTTGAAATGCACACCCTTCTCAGAGATTACCGAGTTGTTATAATATCCGTCTAAACATCTGAAATTGACCATTCTGTCTATAATTCATGGTCTTGCTTTCCACAATAAACTGCCACCTTGTATATGTAAGTTTTAATCCCGCATATTACACCACATCTATTATGCCATCATGTGACAAGCACGAGAATCTCCTTATTAACTCTGAGTTACCAGCATATTACATACCCGATCAATTAGAAACCTTCCATTTGCTCTCGTCCATGAGGAATTCAAAATGCACAACATGTGTCCCACACCGGTAGAAAATATCTAGTTCAAACCATGGTAGAAACCATCAAGAACACTTTCAAATCCATTTGCACATAACCAAGCTATCAAAACTGAATTCCTCTAACTCGACCAAGCCACGCAGGTCACTAAACCCAAGAATATTTCCACCAAAACATCTGTAAAGTCTCACCACATCATAATTATCCTAAAAGAACCGAACATACCATTACCATACTGGTCTAGCTACTACCCAGTTGTCCTATTTTCTTCGAGTTTCTTCTGAATTACCCTCAAGTTGAAACTTCTCCTTGTCAGAACACTACGATCCATACCCAAAGCTCACTACAAGACATCCCAACATAAAACTACACTGCCCTAAGTCCCATAAGCCACTGTATTCTTCTTAGGCACCTCCATAAATACCACAACCGAGACACCCACTCTTAAGGACCTTATGTGAATTTAAAATTGTTCCTCTTTCCTTTCTTATATTGAGATATAGAATCCATAGTCAAACAGAATTATCGCACATCCCGATACTATCCAGTGTAAGTAACTGATTCTAGTGATATACAAATTCGAAAAATTTTCAATTGCCACATATACATTTTGAATCCATTAGAACCCTCTCGAGAGTCATCCACTCTGCTCAAATCTACTTTGCTCCGCCCAAATGGGCCGAAAGACACGTGCTTCTTTAGCACAATCAATACTCAAAGAAGTAACCTTGCCTTAACACGAAAAATCAAATTCATACTTCGTGCACACTACATCCTTTAAAATAACAACTTAATCATTCCATAATTTATATATTTTCATAAAGTGCGATGTAAACCGTATCCAGGAATTTCCTTACCCGAGTCATCCTCGATCTCCACCTCTGCAAGTCATAACTAACCCACAAGTATGCCTCAGACCAAAACTAAAATTTAACATATATCCATGAAATTGAATTGCCAATAGCAGGCTCCCCCAATTGGCTTAAAACCATACAACAAAACACTCCATAACTCACAATATCATACTTTATTACTGCCATAATACTACAGTTAGTTCAACGAAAATTCTTCTCAAGCTTACGCAACACTCACCATAAAATACATCAATCATCCGCAAGTTCGCATTTATTCTCGTGACAGTCAAGTCAACTTTCTCAACAGGATTCAAATTCAAATCTCAACACATATGCCTAGCTGGTAGAAAAAAAACTCTCCACTCAACATTATAAGGAACACACCTATGTAGATTACTCCGCAGGAGATAACCTGCCTACTTAGCCTCAGATTGGCATATTGCTATACCCTTTCATAGCCACAATTACTATGGAATCACTTAATATTTCTGAGTTTGAACTCATTAACACGACATGAAAATCTACTTCGCCCTACAATTAAATAGCATGACAGATCCCTCAATGCACTCACAACTCAAGACTGTACGTCACATCAAAACAGGAATCAAGTACCCAATAGCAAACTCTTGAGTCACAAGTAAATTTTATTTGTCTCATTCAACCCATCTGAACACATCCTGCATTCACATCATACTTATCATATAGTTATTCAACCGCTCATCGAGCCACAAATTCCACTCATAGGAATACTACCTAACGCATAAGTCCAATTACACAGATTCTCACAACCGAAACTTCTGAGCTTAAGTTGCGGTCTAACTCTAGCCTCAAGTCCTCCAGACTGGCCCAGCAAAAAATCACAGAATACTCATCTCGAACCTCGTTCATCGAATCACAAGCCAGTGATACACAGCTGATACTGAGCGCTCATATGCGCACACGAATGTGTGGAAGGAATTCAAAGAATTATGTTCCAAGATGAATCAATTATGCACGATAGAATACAAGAAACTGAAATTTTCCTAAAGGTTCGGTAGCCTCTCGAGGATAAGTACAGACGTCTCCATACTGATCCGCAAGACTCTACTAAACCTGCCCATGACTCGTGAGGCCTATGTAACCTAGGCTCTGATACCAACTTGTCACGACCCAAAATCTCACCCGTCGTGATGGCGTCTCGATACTAGGCAAGCCGACAACATCAATAACCCACAATTTATTTTAAATACTGAAAACATAATAATTAATCTAAGGGGAAAACTCCCACCAATACTTAATATAAATTTACTCCCAAAACTCGGTGTCACTTAGTACATGATCATCTATACATTACAAGTCTGGAAAACCCGGTCTATAATAATCTGAGACCAAATACAATAAACAAAAAGATAGGGAAGGAGAGAAAAGATCTGCGAAACATAGCAGCTACCTCTGAATCTCCGAAAAAATCAAGTGTGCGAAAGAATCAACACCCACTGTGTCCGGGATCACCAGGATCTGCATACGAAGTGCAGGGTGTAGTATGAGTACAACCAACTCAGTAAGTAACAATAATAAATAAAGAACTGAAAGTAGTGACGAGCTTCTCAGCTAAGTCCAAATATAGTACTTTCCAACAAAAAAGGATAGGCATGCTCTCAAGTTCAACATTTAAGATTTCACAGAAATTTCATATCAACTTTGACTGAAACAGAAAATAATGTTTTTTCCAAAATTTCCAAAATAGTGAGATATGACAGCTGAAATGTAGCAAATAATGAAATCAATGCATCATCTCAGAGTAGCAGTCACCCAATCCTCCCATTCAATCCAACCTCACAGTCTCTATTTCCTCACAGTCACTTTTTCCTCACAGTCACTCATCACTAGCACTCAGCACTTGCACACAGTAGGTACCTGCGCTCACTAGGATATGTACAGACTCTGGAGGGGCTCCTTCAGCCCAAGCGCTATATCAAGCCAATCATGGCATAAATCAATGAAACATGATACGGCGTGCAGCCCGATCCCATAATATCCTCACAATTAGGCCCTCGGCCTCACTCAGTCATCAACCTCGCCAGTCTCTCAGGCTCTTGGAAATCATGATAATCAGCCCAAAATGAGAATATGATGTTTTAATAAATAGAAATAGAGACTGAGATATGATATGAAATGAATAAACATGACTGAGTGTGAAATTACAATTTGAACATATTATTCAACCACAGAAATGACCCCAGTGGGCACCAATAATAACAACATATGTCTAAGCATGTTTTATAATACGAGTCTCATGTCAATTTTCCCTAACACATAGAGAATGTACCTTGTATCAACAAATTATACAACTATAATGTTCCATCAAATTTGAACAAGTCACAATTCCTACGGTGCACGCCCACACGCCCGTCACCTAGCATGTGCGTCACCTCAAAACAAATCACGTAACACATAATCCGGTGTTTCATACCCTCATGACCAAATTTAGAACCGTTACTTACCTCACTTCTTGAATTTGCCTCCAAACGCCTCGAATCTAGCCACAAATAATTCGATTCAGTCAATCAAATTTATTGGAATTAATTCCATAAGAAAATATTAATTTTTCATCAAAAACCGAAATTTAGCTCAAAAGTCGCCCGTGGGGCCCACGTCTCGAAACCCGACAAAAGTTACAAAATCCAAAAACCCATTCAACCAAGAGTCTAACCATACCAATTTTACTAAAATTCGATCTCAACTCGACCCTCATATCTTTAAATTAAACCAAGAGGGTTTTCTAAATTGTTCAACTTAATTCACCCATTAAATGATGGATTCAAAGGCATAATCATGGAAATTAATCAAAACTAGATAAGAATCACTTACCCCAAATACCCATGCAAGAATCTCTCCAACAATCGCCTTCTACCGAGCTCCCAATTCAATTTTTGTGTTATGGACTCAAAACCCCCAGTTTGGAACTTTTAATTCTGCCCAGAAATGCCTTCATCATGTTCGCGACCATAGCTTCGCGTTCGCGAAGCACAAGAAATTTGTTGTCAAGGTTACTTCTTCGTATTCGAGACCTCTTCATCACATTCGCAATGCCTTCCTACCTCTGCCCTTCGCGGTCGTGATACACGTGGCACATTCGCGAAGGCTTAAAGCCAGGCAGGCCCCCAACTCCATTTCCTCTTTGCGTTTGCGTTTGCGTTCGTGTTCGTGTCTGCCCACTCGCGTTGGCGTAGGCTTCCCCAGTCTCTTCTTCGCATTCGCGTCTCCTTCATAGCGTTCGCGATGGGTAAATCCTAGCAGCCCAGAATCCTTCTTCGCGAGTGCATGAGACCCTTCGCGTTCACAAAGAACAGTACCTGACACCAGTTCCAGTAGTTGCAAAACAAGGAAAAATAATCTCAAACCATCTTGGAACTCACCCGGTGCGCCCGGGACCCCAACCAAATGCACCAATAAGTCCTAAAACATCATATAAACTTAGTCGAGTCTTCAAATCACCTCAAACAATGCTAAAATCATGAATCATACCCCAATTCAAGCCTAATGAACTTTGAGATTTCAAGTTTCCATAAACGACGCCGAAACCTATCAAATCAAGTCTGATTGACCTCAAATTTTGCACACAAGTCATAAATGACATAACAGACCTATTAAAATTTTTAAAATCGGATTTCAACACCGATATCAAAAAGTCAAACCCCCGGTTAAACTTTCCAAAAATTCAACTTTCCAAAAATTTGACTTTCACCATTTCAAGCCTAATTCCACTACGGACCTCCAAATAATTTTTCGGACACACTCCTAAGTACAAAATCACCATACGGAGCTATTGGAATCATCATAATTCAATTCCGCAGTCGTTTACACATAAGTCAATATCCGGTCAACTTTTCTAACTTAAGTTTTCAATTTTGAGACTAAGTATCTCATTTCACTCTGAACTCCTTCCGGACCTGAACCAACTAACCCGGTAAGTCCTAAAATAACTGTAAAGCTTAACTTGAACAGTAAATGGGGGAACAGTGTTATAATACTCAAAATGATCGATTGGGTCGTTACACAGGTTTAATAGAGTGTTGAACATTTAAATTAGCATTTGACACAGACACAATGTACATGGTGGCACGTGGGTTTGCCGTGTGAAAGCGGTTTGAAAAATAAATATAGGCACGAAGTTCCATACGTGCAAGATTTGAAAGTTGTGACTTATGATTTGAGATTATGAGGAATGGTACCTCGCGTAGTTCTTGTTGTAAATTGTGCATTTGGAATGATTTGATTGATCGAGTTGTCATCCGTCTCTTTAATGTAACGATCAGGCCTGTCGTTTTGAGTATTACAACCTCGTTCCCCCATTTACTGCTAAATTTTGCTTTACAGTTATTATCTGACTTGCCGAGGTGATAGGTTCAGGTTCGGTGAGGTTTTGGAATGAAGTGAAACACTTAGTTCCAAGGTTTAAAGCTTAAGTTGAAATAGTGACTGGATATCGACTTATGTGTAAATGACCCCAAAATAGAGTTTTGATGATTTCAGTAGCTCCGTAAGGTAATTTTGGACTTAGGAGCGTGTTCGGTAAATCATTTGGAAGTCCGTAATTAAATTAGGCTTGAAATGGCTAGAATAGAAATTTAAGTTTGGAAGCTTGACTGAGGAGTTGACCTTTGGTATCAGGCTGGAATCCGATTCTGAAAAATTTGAATAGGTTTGTTATGTCATTTATGACTTATGTGCAAACTTTGAGGTCAATCGGACTTGATTTGATAGGTTTCGGCGTTGAATGTAGAAGTTGAAAATTCTAGTTTCATTAGGCTTGAATTGGGTATGATTCGTGGTTTTAGCGTTGTTAGATGTTATTTGAGGTTTCGACTAAGTTCGTATGATGTTTTAGGACGTATTGGAGTATTTGGTTGAGGACCCGGGGGCCTCGGGTGAGTTTCGGATGGTTAATGGATAAAGTTTTGGACTTGGAATACTGCTAGAAGTTTTCTGATGTCTGCACCTGGTTTCCATCTTTACGTTCTCGAGAGGGGTCTCACGTTCATGAAGAGGAATTGGAGGCAGGCGAGGTTGTTCATCGCATTCGCGACTTGGGTCTCGTGTTCGCATAAGGCAAGGAGGTGAGGCTACGCGTTCGCGATTGGGCATCGCGTTCGCGAAGGGGAAACTGGCTGGTGAGGATTTTTAACTTCGCGTTCACGCGATGTAGGCCACGTTCGTGAAGGTTCTCCTGGTAAAGCATCGCATTCACGAGCTGTGACTCGCGTTCGCGAAGGGAAATTTTTGGACAACACAATTTTGTTCTTCGCGAACGCGGGGCACCGGTCACGTTCGCGAAGAAGAAAGGTCTAGACATAAAGTTTAAATTCTGTCCCATTTTCCATTTTTGACGAATTGGAGGTCAGGAAGAGGCAATATTTGAGAGATTTTCAAGGAAAACAGCGGGGTGAGTGTCCTTAACTCAATATTGGTCAAATTACCAAAATCCATGGTGATTTTTAACATTTAATTGGTCAATTAAGTTAGAAAATTTAGAAAACCCTTTTGGTTTAATTTGAAGATATGAGGGTCGAGTTGAGGTCGGAATTTGGTAAAATTTATATGGCTGGACTCGTGATTGAATGAGCGTTCATATTTTATAACTTTTGTTGGGTTTTGAGATGTGGACCCCACAGATAAATTTTGGGTGCAATTTCGGATTTTTGTTGGAAAATTTATATTTTCATATGGAATTAATTCCTATAATTTGTATTGACTTAATCAAATTATTGGTGGCTAGATTCAAGGTGTTTGGAGGCTGATTCGCGAGGCAAAGGCATTGCAGAACAAAGAATTACACGGTTTGAGGTAAGTAACAATTCTAAATTTGGTCCTGAGGGTATGAAACCCCGGATTTTTTGATGTGTGATTGGTTTTGAGGTGACACACTTGCTAGTGATGGGCGTGCACTATAAAAATTATGACTTGGTCAATTCCATGGAACTGTGTAGTTGAATAATCTAATGATATTCGTACATTTTCCGCGTATTAGAGAAATCGAACTATAAATCATGTTTAAACCATGTGTTTACACTGTTGGGACCCACATAGGTCGTGTACATGTTGAATTATCTGCTAAATGTCTGTTTACTTAGTCACAATGTTTACTTGCATATTACATCTCAGTCTCTATTTTCCATTATTGATGCATCATATCATTACTGTTTGGGCTGCTTATCATGATTTTTGAGAGCCCAAAAGACTGGAGAGGTTGATGACTGAGTGACGTCGAGGGCTTAATTGTGAGGATATTTATGGGATCGGGTTGCATGTCGCAATATGTTTCATTGATTTATGCCATGATTGTCTTGTTATAACGCTTGGGCTGCAGGAGTCCCTCCAAAGTCTGTACATACCCCAGTGAGCGCAGGTACCTACTGAGTGAGAGTGCTGAGTGATTGAGAGGAATGAGTGACTATGAGGAAAGAGTGATTGTGAGGTTGCAGTGAATGGGACGATTGAGTGACTGTTGCTCTAAGAGGATCTATTGATTTCATTATTGTTGTACTTCAACTATCATATATCATTATTTTGGAAATTTCAGAAAGACATTATCTTCTGTTTCAGCCGAATTTGATATGAAATTATTGTTTGAGTTTTAAATGTTGAACTTGAAAGCATGCCTACCTTCTTATGTTGGAAGTTACTGTAATTGGACTTAGCTATGAAGCTCTTCACTATCTTCAGCTCTTTATTTAGTATTGTTACTTGCTGAGTTGGTTGTACTCATACTACACCCTGCACCTCGTGTGCAGATCCAGGTACTTTCGGACATGACGATTGCTAGTTTTATGAAACTTTATCCGTTGGAGACTATCGAGGTAGCTGCTTGACGTCCGCAGACCTTGACTCTCTTTCCTTTTAGTTTTTGAAAGACATTGTTATCATTTAGATGCTCATGTACTCAGTGACACCCGGTTTTGGGAGTGTTTGTATCAGTATTTACGAGATTTTATTATTGTATTTAAATATTATATTTTCAAACTTAAAGGAAATTGTGATTTATTGAGGTTGTTGGCTTGCCTAGTATTAATATAGGCACCATCACGACAGGTGTGATTTTGGGTCGTGACAAGTTGGTATCAGAGCCTAGGTTACATAGGTCTCATGAGTCATTAGCAGGTTTAGTAGAGTCTTTCAGATCAGTACGGAGACGTATGTACTTATCTTCGAGAGGATGCCGAACCCTTTGGAAAATTTCAGTCTCTTGTATTTTGTTGTGCGAATTTGTTGGTTTCGAAAACTAAATTTCTGTTATTCTATTCTCTCACAGATGGTGAGGACACGTACTATCGGATCGGATGGTCAGCCACTAGTACCATCAGTTAGTGCCACGAGAGTTCGGGGTCAAGGTAGAGGTCGAGGTATAGCTCATACAAAAGTTGGAGCAGCACCTATAGCACCACCAGTTGCTCCAGCTCAGGAGAAGATTCCAGATATAGCTGAGCCGGCATGACCAACTCAGGCACCAGCTGTGCCTATTGTGATTCCAGGCCTTCAAGAGGCTTTAACACAGATATTGACTGTTTGCACTGGCCTTGCTCAGGTGGTTTCAGCTCAGGCCAGGGGAGGTACTCATACCCCTATTACCCATACTCCAGAGCAAGTAGTGCAGGGACTTCAGATACCGGGGGCACTACCAGCCTAGCCGACTGCAGCTGCTCAGGCTCCGGTAGTCCCCGTTATGGTAGATGATGAGCAGAGGAGACTTGAGAGATTTGGGAGGCTTCTACCTCCATCATTTAGTGGTGCTGAGTCAGAGGATGCTCAAAGTTTTCTGGATAAATGCTAGTAGATGCTTCGGACAATGTGTATTCTGGAGACCAGTAGGGTCTCATTCACTACTTTTTAGTTTTCCTGGGCTGCCTTCGGATGGTGGGAGGCTTATGAGAGGTGCAGGCCAGTCGATGCAGTACCACTTACATGGCATAAGTTCAAACCCTTAAAACATTGGGAAAATAATAAAGTTATATGTAAATTAGATATAATAAACCCAGAATATATAATTAAAATAGCCTCAATAGAAGCCACAAACCAAGATCTAGAAGACTTTAAAATCCAAATAAAAGAACTTACGAATTTAGGTGTAATTAGACGATCTATATCTAAATATAGGTCAGCCGCTTTTATGGTAAGAAATCATAGCGAAATAGTAAGAGGAAAAGCAAGAATGGTAATACATTATAAAAGACTTAATGATAATACCAAAACAGATGGATATAAATTACCCGATAAAACAGAACTAATAAATAGAATACAAGGAAAAAAGATATTTAGTAAATTTGATTGTAAATCAAGATATTGGCAAGTAAAAATGCATGAAGAGAGTATAGAATAGACAGCATTCACTTGCCCTGAAGGGCATTTTGAATGGCTAGTAATGCCATTTGGACTAAAGACAGCACCACCTATTTTTCAAAGAAAAATGGATAGTATATTTAGTAGAGTTTGATTTACGGATGATTCAGAGAGATTTGGGATACTTAGTCCCTGAGATGGAAGCTTAAGTCTTAAGATTTTTACCATAGTCGGAACTATGTGAAGACGACTCCGGAATGGAATTTTGATGATGTCAATAGCTCTGTATGGTGATTATGGACTTAGGAGCATGTCCGGAAAATTATTTGGAGGTCCGTAGAGGAATTTGGCTTGAAATGGCGAAAAATGAATTTTTGAAAAGTTTGACCGGGGTTGACTTTTTGATATCGGGCTCTTTAATCTAAGGTCTGATGGAACCTATTGGAGGATGATTCTCTACTGCGTTTAATATAGATTTGCCTTTGATTTTTCTCTACTTGTTCAACTATATTTTCATTGTTGTTAATTGAAGAGCTCTCAATTAACTATGCCTATTTAGTGTGTATATTGCTCGAGAGAGAGTGCACATTTACGTAGTTGTTGAGCAACACCACTCCTAACGTAGTTGAGAGATCAATACGAAGGGTTTAAAGGCAGGATTAGAGATAATGAAGCCTTGGTGCGATCGTCGTGAGCGGTAAATTAGTGTCAGCTAGCGTAGTTCGAGAGAATATGTCTAGTAAATTATAGTAGTTACTAGAGAGAGAGCTACAACACTTAAAGTACTCACGATCAGTAGAAAATATTTAGGCGAATTTATAGGAAACGTAGCGGGGAAGATTCCGACTTTGATGATTCCTTCCGGTGTTCCTACACCTAAAACAACACAATTTAGCTCAAATATCGCACAATAACTCATTAGACCAACAAAATATAGGGCAAGTAATGTGCTAAAAGTAAAGTATTTTGGCATCACATCACCACCCCACATTTAAACGTTACTCGTCCTCGAGTCAACCGCCAATTCCTAGAGCACTTTTTTTTTCTTTTAGCACATCCGAAGCACACCATACCTATGACTATGGTTGATAGCAACAATTAAACTTTAGCATATGTCTTCGACACACATTTTCCTTTACTTTATTCCATACTTCAAATCTTTATTCAACAAAAGGACAACATGTTTCTAACAATCCTAACCTCACAAATCGACTCAATATTACAATGCATTCATGGCTTGAACACTTAACATCATAGACAAATCTAATAATGTCACCTATCCCTTGCAAAATCATGTGCCCTCATAACAAGAACAAGAGACTAAATTGAATCCACACATTCGAATCAAATGCTCAAATATATTTTAAGGATTCTCATATATCAAAGAAATTCCTCACTCTCACAAAGAAGTCACATGCATGCACAAAGTACCATAGGCTTGCCCATTATGTAAACCTCTACTAATGTAGGCTTGCTTGATTTAGGACTTTTTATGGTTGTAATGTTGGCTTAAGGACGGGTATGATAAATTTAGGAATAATGACTAACCCTCCTTAACACTTTAACAAATCACATAATTAACTTTACGCTCAAATTCTTCAATCCATTTCAATTTCACAAACATTATCACCTCCAAAAATATTTCCTATTTATTTAAGCACCACATTAATTCATAACACTAGCAAGGACAAGATATGTTTATTTTCCTTTGCTACATACTTTTTTTCTTTTTTTTTTTCTTGTCAACAATACATTTTTCTACCCTTCCTGCTAGTGGTGTATTCCTTACAATACAAGTGCACCTTTCTTTCTTTCATTGGTTCCACTCAAAAGCCACCAAAGTTTCATCCTTACTTCTTTTACTGCTCATTTTACAATTAAAGTGCTTTAAGAGGTAAAAGGATCAAAATAATGATAATTAAGAATAAAAGGGTATAGGCTTGTAATGTGATTACCAAATAAAATATTTATAGGCTCAAAAAGGTTGACTAGGGATAATTTTTATTGTGGTAAGCATTAAGCTCAAACAAATCAAAGAAAGACTAATATCATTTTTCAAATCGAGCAAAACCTAAAATTTCGCTTCAACTCACATGCCGGGCAAGTTCTGAACTCTAATGCAGTGACAGAGACTATACAATTTCTCACCACACATGGCACATGACTTACTAAGGATGATTCCATATATATTCTCCAACAATTGTACGTATTCACAGAGCCACAAAATATTAAGCATCAAACACAAAGTGACACAAGCCAAGAAAATGAGATATAGGCGTCAATAAACATGTTATTACTCAACAAGCCATAATAAACATTTTTAAACCATAGGGAAAGTACTACACATGCTAGAGCCTAAATATGCTACTATCAAATTAGTTAAAGGCGCCTAGCATTTCTCATTTTTTTTTCTTTTCTTTTATTCCCTAAATTCTATTCTAATCTAAAGACAAAACAAAAACTACTACCCGGTTCAACTACATCCCGTGGAAAAGAACCGATGCACAAAGAAAAACCACGAGGGATTATTACTATCTATAATAATAAAAGACCTATATATATATTGTTAGACTTAAGTCCCTCAAGAAAACTGCCTAAGAGATCCATCGTCGAGAGAAGTCCAGTCATTTTATTTTATTTTATTTTAATTTTATTTTAAAAAAAATAAAATATGGGGAAATACGAAAATAAAATAAACAATAAACTCACAAACTAATTAGTTCATCTAATTTTTACAAATGTCAGAGAATACCTTCCACCCCACACTTAGAGCATGCATTGTACTCAATGCATATATAAATTCATAAATACAAAAACATGTAAGGTGGTTGGAAAAACTCCCTGATCAGTCATCGTCCTCGCCCTCATCGTCGAAGGCTCCATCTGTACCTGTCCAGTCCTCATCCTCTGCTCCCTCAGCATCATCACCATCATCCTCGTCAGGCTGCTCTAGTTCAGCCTCGGAACATACTGGTGTGTTGACATCCACTTTATCTGGGAGTCGCTGCCCATCGCCAAGCCTAACTAGCTATTGTGCATGAGGATTGAGCGGATAACGCTCCTCCAAGGTGGCCCTCTCCTCAGTAGTGGCCGGCCTTCCCCCAATCCTAAGCTGTAAATCCATCATCCCATATAGATGTGCTATAAAGTTGTCATCTCGAGCATTGCGCTCGACACCTGTCATTGTGGCCATGACATTCTCCTATTTAACCCGTATGCTTGTTATGTTCGTTAGTCTGAGGGGTGGAGGGTTTACTATATCAAAATCTCGCTCCTCCTCTACCTCTTCTTTGCGTAGGTATTGAGTCAACATTTTGGCGTAGCATAATTTGTCAATGCGCTTGCTTGTTCTCACCTGGGACATCTAGTAGCATATTAAGTGGCCCACATTCACTTTATGGCTAGTCACGAGGAAGTACAACACGCATATCCTTTCACGACTTATAAAAGTCTTATGATTGCATGGTAATAGTCGTGTGTTGATCAATTTTAGCCACACATGAGCTTCCGGCTTCATTTTTTTCTTTGGAAATTTCCTATGGCGTTGGGTCTTCTTGTCACGAACCCATGCAGCCACAAAATTGACACCACAGAGAGTGTGTCTCAATGCCAGATATGTAGGACGGGTGATAAAGTTGTCCAAGGGTTGTTGTGGAACATCCGGAGCTCCCACAAAATTGCATATAGTTGTTACCAAAAAATCGATCAACCTACCTATAATAGGCACCAGTTGCTAAGGATCATTTGGATCAAAACCGGCATAAAATTCCCGAACAAGGTTGACATTTATATCCCCGGTGTTTCTGAACACGTAGCTTAAGACAAGGTCGTGAATACCTTTCCAATTTGATTGGTACTTAGCTTGTAGGTTCCGCTCATGAATAACTGACTCAGAATGTATATGTCTCGACCAACAAAGCTTATAAAAAGCCTTGGCAGACTGAGGTATGCTCTTCAGTCCAAATTCTCGTTATCCCTCAGGTTGTGGGCGTGTGGCTGCTATAGATGCAACTGCTTGCAACCCTTCAACTTGGCTTGAAGTGGCCTCCCCACCTTTTCTCTTTTTCTGTGGAGGTCTAGAAGAAGCCCTGGCCTTAGTCGGAACAGTAGCCTTGCCCTTGCCTTTACCATTGTCATTTTTAGGAGGCATACTTGTACCTTAGATACTTAGGAGGATTGGAGTGTTCTTCAATTGATGTCCCAAGTGATTGAAAGACATGATGAGCGAAGGTCTTCAATGAAATTTGTGTGTGAGGGGAAGGGTGTGTTTAGTGAGGTATGTGTGTTTGTGTAGTATTTTAATATAAAGAAGTTGGTAAACAAAGCTTAAAAAAATTAGAAGGGAAAAGAGACAAGGAGTGAGGTGAGACTAATAGAAAAAAGTCAAGTGTTAAGTTACGTGTATGTGTGTTTGTATAGTTGTTTAATAGAAGTAAGTTATAAAACAAAGTTTAAAAAATTATAACACACATTACCTGGCAACGTGAACTCCCAGCGAGAAATTTACCTGGTGAAGCGAGCTAATTAGCGAGCTTACAAGTAGGCGACGCGGGAGCGGAGAAGCAGGCGACGCGAGGGCTGCCGCGAGGTGGACCTCGCTACAACCCATGCGATGCGAAGTTCATAGCGAGCTGGTGGTCTGGCTGGGCGAGGTTCGATGCGTGGTATTAAAAAGCAAAGAAAACTAACCTCACGATAACCCGTGCGATGTGAGGCAAAAGCGAGCTCTATCTCACTGTAATCATTTGTGAGGCGAGGCTTAACACCAGGTTTTGCTCACTGTATCTCTTGCGACACTAGCTTAAACGTGAAGTAATTACCTAGCAACGCAAGCTGGAAAGCACGCTGGGCAGCAGGCGATGCAAGCAGTGCCACGAGATTGACCTCGCTTAATCCCTCGCTGGGAGACCTGGCGACGCATGGTGTTTACCAAGAAAGGGAGTGGTTCGTTGTTCTTAGGCTGGTCAAGCTTCCAAGCGAGCAATGGATAGTAGGTTTACAACAATGGACAATAGGTGATCTCTGAAGCGTGCATGGGGGCTGGCCAACTGAGTTTTTACAACGAAAATGGGAGATGGCTAGGCGAAACCAATAGCGAGCTAAACACATGGCTGGTGAGGATTTCAGCGAGCAAAGGACTATGTGAGGCGAACCTGGCGACGCAAGCTCCCAACGAGAAACTTACCTGGCTAGGCAAGCTGCGAAGTAGGCGGCGTGAGTCATAACGCGAAGTTATTTCCTAGCTATGCGAGGTTTGCTACCAAGTTTTGCTCGCTGTTTCCCTTGCGACGTGAGGCTGCCGCGAGATTGGTTTGGCTATAACCCTTGCTAGGCCAGCTCTATAGCGTGCTGAAGACTGGGTGACGCTAGCTGGAAATCACGAAGGGCAGCAGGCGATGCAAGTTGTGCCACGAGGTGAAATATTTGCAATGCGAGGTTTGCTTCCAGGTGGGTTTTGCATTTAAACTAGGTGACGCGCGGTATGAAGCGTTGTTTGGAGCGTACGCATGTAATTTTGTATTTCGTTTTGTGAACGACACCAAGCGTCATGACTTTCCATCGTGCTCCATTACATGTTCAGACACCAAGATTTAGCTAAAAATTTGTTAGTGCATAAAACAAACGAAAAGTTATAGTTAAGCTAAAATAAACTACAAATTGGGTTTCCTCCCAACGAGGGCCTGATTTAATGTCACGACACGACTCATGCAATCAAACTTCAGGTTCACTCAACAATTGAGGCTCCTTTAAATGAATCACCGATACAACATTTTCCGCATTTATGCCAAGGTAATGTTTCAACCTTTGCCCATTAACTCTAAACCCGTTGGTTCCATCCTCGGATTCAATTTATACAGCTCCACTTGAGAGTACTTGCACCACTCTAAATAGTCCCGACCATCTAGATTTTAGCTTACCCAGAAATAGTTTCAATCTTGAATTATACAACAACACGACATCTCCAGGTTTGAAAATCCTCTCTTGAATATGCTTGTCGTTCATGATCTTCATTCTTTCCTCGTACAACCTGGTTCTTTCAAAAGCATGGTAACGGAACTCATCGAGTTCATGAAGTTATGTGACTCTACTCATACCAGCGGCCTCCAAGTCAAGATTTAATTGCCTTAATGCCTAAAAAGCTCTATGCTCTAGCTCCATCGGTAAGTGACACGCTTTTCCAAACACCAAATTGTACGGTAGCATACCAATTGGAGTTCTGAATGCAGTGCGGTAGGCCCATAGTGCATCATCCAATTTTTTTGCCCAATCAGTCCGAGTAGCATTTACAGTTTTGGTAAAAATACTCTTGATTTCTCTATTTGACACCTCAACCTGACCACCTATTTGTGGGTGATACGGAGTGGAAACCTTATGGCCACGCCATATGTTTCCATCAACTTTGCGAAGGCTCGGTTGCAGAAGTGAGTTACTCCATCACTAATGATCGCTCTTGAAGTTCCAAATCGGGTGAAGATATTTTTTTCTTAGAAAACCAATAACTCCCTTTGCATCATTTGTTCGGAGTGTTACAGCTTCTACCCATTTCAAGACATAGTCTACTGCTACTAGTATATATTTGTTGCTGTATGAGCTAACAAATGGTCCCATAAAGTCGATTTCCCATACATCAAATACTTCCACTTCATGGATTGGGTTCATGGGCATCTCATGTCGACGGGAATATTCCTCGTACTTTGACACTCATCACAACTCTTTACCTAAAAGTGTGCATCTTTAAACAACATCGGCCAATAGAAGCCCGACTCCAAAACTTTAGCAGTTGTCCTTACTCCTCCAAAATGATCTCCATAAGGCAAAGCATGACATGCCTGCAAAACAAAAGCTTAGTCTATCTCGGGAATACATCTCTGAATCATGTTATCAATACAAATCCGAAATAAATATGGTTCATCCTAGAAATACATGCGACAATCACGAAAGAACTTTTTTTTCTGCATAGAAGACAATTCATATGGAACAATACCGCTTGCCATGTAGTTTGCAATGTCGGCATACCATGGCACTTCCTTAAGTCTCATGGCTAACAATTATTCATCTAGGAAAGTCTCCATGATCTCTTTCACATCAACCTTCATTTCAAATCCTTCAAGCCTGGACAAGTGATCGACAACTTGGTTTTCCGTTCCTTTTTGGTCATGAATTTCCAAGTCAAACTCTTGTAGCAGTAGAACCCATCAAACCAGGTGCGACTTTGCTTCCTTTTTATCAATTGTAACTTGAGAGTAGCATGGTCAGTATAAATAATTACCTTCGAGCCTATCAAGTAGGACCAGAATTTGTCAAATGCGAACACCACTGCTAGAATCTCTTTTTCTGTCACTGTGTAATTTAGTTGGGCGCCATTCAATGTTCTACTATCATAGTAGATTGGATGCACGTTTTGGTCTTTTCTCTGTCCAAGTAGTGCTCCCATGACATCGTCACTTGCATCACACATCAGCTCAAACGGTTGCTCCCAGTCGTGTGCAACTATGATAGGTGCAGACACTAGCCTCTTCTTCAATCCTTCAAAAACTACCCTGCGGTCATCAAAAAACACAAAAGGGTGATTTATTCCAAGCAATTTACACAAAGGGTTAGCAATCTTGGAAACATCTTTTATAAACCGCTTGTAAAAACCGGCGTGACCAAGGAAACTTCTTATTGTCTTGACGGAAGTGAGTGGTGGAAGCTTCTCTATTACATCAATCTTGGTACGGTCCACCTCAATGCCCTTACTTGACACTAGGTGTTCCAAGAATATACCTTCATGTACCATAAAATGGCATTTTTCCCAGTTCAGCACCAGATTAGTCTCCATACATCTTCGCAACACTCTTTTTAGATTTCTAAGACAATCATCAAAAGAATTTCCCACCACTAAGAAATCATCCATGAAAACCTCCATTATATCCCCATATCTGTGAAGGTGGCCATCATGCACCTTTGGAATGTGGCGGGTGCATTGCATAGGCCAAACGACATTCTCCGAAAAGCGCAAATGCCATATGGACAGGTGAATGACGTTTTCTCTCTATCCTCCGGGGCAATAGATATCTGGTTGTACCCCGAGTATCGATCCAAGAAGCAAAAATGGGACCTCCATGCTATCTAGCATCTGATCAATGAACGACAAGGGGAAATGATCTTTTCGGGTGGCCTTGTTCAATCTTCTGTAGTCTATGCAAATTCACCATCCTATGACTATTTTTGTTGAGATTAATTCATTGTTCTCATTTTGCACAACAGGTATCCCACCATTCTTTGGTATCCACTGAACTGGGCTAACCCAGTTGCTATCTGAGATGGAAAAAATAATTCCCGCATCTAACCACTTGATCACTTCTTTACAATTTCCTTCATGTTAGGGTTCAACCTTCTTTGATGTTCTCTAAAAGATTTGTGCCCTTCTTCCAGTAGAATTTTATGCATGCAAAAGGCCAGGATGATACCCTTAATGTCTGCAATAGTCCAACCAACTGCATTATTGCACTCTTTCAACACTTGCAAATGTTGTTCTACCTGCACATCTAACAAACCAGATGAGATAATAACAGGTAAAGTCGAATTAGGTCCCAAGAAAGCATACCTGAGGTGAGATGGTAGCGGTTTCAGCTCCAATTGCGGTGGTGCTTCGATCGATGGCTTGGCTGGAGGGTTCTTTCTTTCTTCCAAGTGTAAAGGCTCAAATCCGTGCTCTCTTTCCCAGTACCCTTGCCCTTGAAGATCCAACACCCATTCCGCCAAGTCCTCACCATTTACTTCTTCTAAGTTCATAAGGCAGGCTGTTAGAGGCTCTTTTGCATTAAGTGTCTCATCATCTTCCTCCATGATTACATCCACCGTGTTTAACAAAGAGCAATTTGGAAACTCACCGGGTTACCGCATAGACTTTTGCACATTAAATGTTATTTCTCCATTATTCAGCCTCATTTTTAGCTCCCCCGTTTCACAATCAATCAGAGCTCTCCCTGTGGCAAAGAACGACCTTCCCAAAATTATGGGAATCTCCTCATCAACCTTGCAGTCCAAAATGACAAAATCTGTTGGAAATACGAATTTTCCAACTTGCACAAGTACATCGTCAAGTATACCTGATGGCCTTTTCACCATTCGGTCAGCTAGCTGCAGTAACATGGATATGGGCCTTGCTCTTCCAATGCCTAACTTTTTATAGATAGACAATGGCATCATATTTATACTTGCTCCCAAATCACACTATGCTTTGGCAAATGCATAGCTACCTATGGTGCATGGAATTGTAAAGCTTCCAGGGTCGGATAACTTCTTAGCTATAGGTCTTGATACAACAACACTATAAGTCTGTGTCAACGTGATAGTTGCCAAGTCTTGGAAGTCGAACTTACGAGATATCAAGTCCTTTATCATTTTTTCATAAACGGGCATCTCCCTCAGAGAATCAATTAAAGGAATGTTTACCTAAATTTTCTTAAACATTTCCATAAATGTTTGTACTGTTCACCCTTCTGATATTTGGCCAACCTCTGCGGGAAGGATGCCAGAGGTCGCTTCTTTGCTCTAGCTTGAGTTAGATCCTGCTCAGGCACTTTGTCTAATGCCTTCTCCTACACTTTCTCAGTCTCCTCCGCAACCTCTTTTTCCTTGTTTATTTACTCTTGGGCTGGTTGCACTCTTACTTCTGTTAGTTCAGTTGACTCATCTAACTCAATTGGCACTGTCACATGTGTTTCATATGACCAGCTCTCACGAGCAATTTCTTGCTCTAAATCAAGATCCATTTCTCAAGCTCACCGCCATAAGCTGATTCGGGCCCTGCTCCTTCAGATTGACATGTGTGTATGCAGGTAAAGTCCCTTAGGGATGATTATTCAGAGCCATATTTATATGCCCTAATTGAATCTCAATGCCTTTTATCGCTGACTCATGTGCTTCCACCTTCTCTTGCTTTTTTTCATTAGACCCAATCAGTTGCTGCAACATTCCTTTAATTTCAGAAAACCCATCATCTTGTCTCACTAGTTGTTGTTGCTGAGGTTGTTGATAAGCTAGTTGCTGATTTTGCTGATTGTACCCCTGTTGCCTTTGGTAAGGTACTACTTGACCCTATGGTCGCATAGCTCCAGTATTGTTAGTGTTATTGTATTGTTGATGTGCTAGTGTATATTGCTGATATTGATGCCTCCAATTCTGACCACCTTGCCTTTGGCCTCCATAGTTGCCCACATAGTTCATGTTCTCTTGATAATTCTGGTTGTCACTTTCACCACTCTACGAATACACGTATGGTTGGTTAATGCATGGTGTACATAATCCCCCATTAGCCGTGTCAACTATGTGTAACTTTTTCTGGTCTGATTCATTAATCTTATTGGTGGGGATACTCATTTGTGTCATCAGAGTAGCCATATTCTCGGCTATGGAGTTGTTCGGGTCCAATGCTACTGAGTGAACTATAGGGGTGATTGTAGAGTCTCTTGTCATCCAGCCTGAGTTTTGAGCCAATTTATCTAGCAAGACTTTACATTCTCTAAATGACTTGCTCAAAAATGCTCCACCTGCTGAAGCATCAACATTGGCCTTGAAATTATAAGCCAATCCCATGTAAAACCGTTGTCTCAACATCTGATCTGGAATGACATGATGTGGACACTTGACCAGCATACCTTTGAATCTCTCCCACGTTTCTTGTAACGTTTCACCTGGTTTCTGCCTGAAGCTCAATATCTCATCAACCTACTTGACAGTCTTATTGGGCGGGTAGAACTTATTCAAAAACTGTTTGACTAATACCTCCCAAGTTTTGATGGAATTTATTGGGAGCAAATTAAGCCAAGTTTGGGCTTCTCCTGTCGCTCAGAATGAAAACAACATCAGTCTTATTACTTCCGGTATCACATTTGGTTGCCTTTGTGTGACACAAATTGACAAAATTCTTTTCAAATGCTGCTGTGGATCTTCAATGTAAGACTCGGAGAATAGTCCCTTGTTTTGCAGCAAATGTAGCATGTTATTTGTGATTTGAAATGATTCCGCTTGTATATGAGGGACTGCAATTGCAGTTGCCAAATATTTAGCAGTGGGTTGTGCCCAATCATACAAAGCTGCTTCTGGCACAAGAGGTGCCACACCCTGATTATTCGGGTCATTCACATTGTTTCGATTGTTTTGATTATCCAAAGCGTCACCCATGTACGGTTCAATTTTCTCTCTTGGGGTGATATTGTTGTTTGTACTTCTTGTTTGCACGATTTAATTCCTTGAAAGCTTTCTCAGGATCCGGTTATGCTTCAAATAATTCACAAGTTCTTGAAGAGTTTCTAGGCATACACCTATAACACACAAGACCACAAACGTTAGAATTTCAATGTAATGAATAAAAATGGGGAAAATTAACTAAACTAAAAATTCTAGCAATTCTTATAGTTGTAATTAGTATCAATGTTGCTTCCCCGACAACATCACCAAAATTTGATCACGCCCAACTATGCTTTATAAAAAGGACTAACCGGTCGTTGCAAATATAATCCGGTTTACAAGTCCGAAGTCGAATCCTACAGGGAAATGATGTGTTAATTACAACTAATAGTTTTGCACGAATTCAAGTAATCAACCTTCAGAAATATTATATAACAATTCGAGAGTTTACTAACTAAGATCAAGGTATCAAAGGCAAATCTATATTAAACGCAGTAGAGAATCATCCTCCAATAGGTTCCATCAAACCTTAGATTAAAGAGTTTAGCTACTCATAAATACAACCACACTCCACATAATGTTCAAAGACATAAACTACAAAATAAAGAGATAAATTAAGAGAAAGCTCGTTTTGATCCTTGCTTCCAAGTGTTCTGCAACCTTTTTCTTCTCCAAAATAATGTCCAACGCTAGAATAACTCATTTGGAGAGTATTTATGTCAATTCCCCGGTCCAATTTCGGGTTTGGGTCTTTTAACCCACGACTTTTAATTACCATGCTACAAACCTCGCGAAGCTTGGTCTATAGCACGGTCAACCTGGCTATAGACCTCGCGAAGCCTGGTCTATAACGCGGTAGACCTGGCTATAGACCCCGCGAAGCTTGATCTATTGCGCGGTCGACCTGGCTATAGACATCGCAAAGCCTGGTCTATAGCACGGTCAACCTGGCTATAGACCTTGCAAAGCCTGGTCTGTAGCACGGTTTGGATACTTGATGCTTTTGTGCTCTTTACTTGTATTTTTGTCCTATTTTTGTGCAATTTTCATTTGATGATTCCTTTCGATGTTCCTACACATAAAACAACACAATTTAGCTCAAATATCACATAATAACCCATTAGACCAACAAAATATAGGGCGAGTAATATGCTAAAAGTAAAGCATTTTGGCATCACATCACCTACCATTATATAAATAATATTAAAGATCATATTTGCATATGTTTAGTCAATGGAAATATTTTCTACAAAAGGTAGATCTTAAGCCTATTACAGGTAAGTTTTATCATTTTTACTTTTTTATTATTCAGCTAGGCTACTTGGACTCTATATTTATTCTACTCGAACTTATTTGTAGAATTAAGACCTCGTTTACCATAGGAATGAAGTATTACCTCAGTTTTTAGCATATTCATCTTCCTAATTGATCTCTGATCCGCTCTTCCTCTCAATTGCTGAATGATTTTTCCTTATTTTCTCATAACAATTTATCTTCCTCTCGTAGCATATATCCCGTTAAATTAGTCAAAGTACACCACAGTTATCCAAAAAATAATTCGGGCAAACACACTTGTTTTACACTAATACTAGTATTAGTGTAATAATCCGACAGATCGTTTTGAGATCTAGAGTGTCATTCAGCAGTTTGAGGCCTTGAGTAGGTTCACTTCAGGTATTACGACTTGTACGTGTGGTCGGAATTGAATTTCGAAAGTTCAGAGTTAATTTGGAAAGAAAATTCTCATTTCGAAAGCTTTAAGTTGGAAGAATTGACTAAGGTTAGACTTTTGAGTAAACGATCTCGAAATTGGGATTTGAAAGTTCTAACAGGTTCGTATGATGATTTTGGACCTGGACGTATGTCCGGATCGGGTTTTGGATGACCCGGGAGCATTTCAACGCATGTTGTGGAAAGTTGGCATTTAAGGAGGATTCTCATAAATTTGGGTTGAAGTGTATTTTATTGCTATCGATGTCCATTTGGAATTCCGACCCTTGGAATTGTTCCTTATGGTGATTCTGGTCTTATGAGCACATTCGGATGTGGATTTGGAGGTCCGTAGTCATTTTGGGGTCATTTGGCGAAAGTTGGAATTTGAAAATTTTTGGGAAGTTTGATCGAGAGTTGACTTTTTGATATCGGGGTCGGATTCTGATTCTGGAAGTTGGAGTAGGTCCGTAATGTCAAATGTGACTTGCATGCAAAAGTTTAGGTCATTCGGGCGTGTTTTGATAGATTTTGGCATCGAATGTAGAAGCTTGAAGTTCTAAAGTTCATTAAGCTTGAATTAGGGTGTGATTCATGATTTTGACATTGTTTGATGCGATTTGAAGGCTCGAATATGTCCGTATGGTGCTTTAGGACTAGTTGGTAGGTCTGGTTGAGGTCCTAGGGGCTTCGATTGGATTCTGGATGGTTAACGGATCAATTTTTGGACTAAAGGAAAAGCTGGAAAATCTGGTTGCTAGTGTAACTGCTTATGCGGAAGATTCATCATAGAAGCGGCCTCACAGAAAAAAGGAAGTGGACCGCAGAAGCAGCTAGGAGCGAGCTGGTCAGACGCCACATATGTGAAGGATTTCCCGCACTTGCGAGATTGCAGATGCAGCCGTTGGAGTGCGGAAACGGAAAGAGAGGCGCAAGTGAGCGAGCTCATAAGCGCTTGAGGCTCGCAGAAGCGAAAGCACAGGTGCGCTATTTGGGGCGCAGAAGCGGGGACTGTTGGGTTGTGCTGAAGCCGCACCTGCGATGGATTATCCGCAGGTGCAGAGCCACAGAAACGGTTAGTGGACCGTAGGTGCGAGATGTCGTTGGGCAGTGTGGTTTTATAAAAACGGGATTTGGCCCATTTTCTCTCATTTTTCACATGGTTGGGGTGATTTTGGAGATCTTCAAGGGGATATTTCATCAAGCATCACAAGGTAAGTGATTCCCACCAATTACAGGTTACATACATTGTTTGTATAAGGATTTAAACATGGAAATTAGTAGAAATTGTGGGGGTTTTGGTAGAAAACCTAGAATTCGCACGAAATTGGATATGGAATTGGGAATAAATCATATATTTGAGTTCATAGTGTTATGGGTAATGATTATCTTCGAAATTTTTTGGAATCTGGGCATGTGGGCCCGAGGGTGACTTTATCGACTTTTTTGAGCGGAGTTGAAAATTGTTATAAATTGATTTATAATGAGTATTAAAGTATGTATTTATGGATTTGCATAATTATTTACTAGTTTTGGAGCGACGGGCATCGGTTTGAGCCGTTACAGAGGCTTTGGAGCCGGTTATGAAACTTCACAGTGAGGTAAGTCTCTTTTCTAACCTTGTAAGAGGGAATTAACCCCGTAGATGGATCAATTTATTATGTGCTTCTATTTGTGGGGACTGCGTATGCACGAGGTGATGAGAGTACGTACGTAGCTACTAATTATGCTTAAGTCCGGGTAGTCTAGGACCCAAATCATGTTGTTCTCGCGTTGTTTGCACCCTACTTGTTAATTTAATTGCGTAAATCATATTGGAACTTGATAAAAGAATCGTAAAAGGTTAAACATCATTTACTTGAGTTTTGGACGGGTCATTTGACCGATAATGAGAATTGGTATTTCTTTGAATATTAGCCCCTTAATAAATCTTGAGTTGGTTGTTTTAATATATTTTCTCTTCTTGTAGAGCGGGCTGATGAATGGGGATTTTGACTACTTATTAGCATATTTTTTCTTTCATTTTAGTCCAAAAGTGCTTAATTATGTTCCCGAAAATCGATGAAATATGCTTAATTGTAGGAATGGTAGAAAATGAGCCTCAACGATGAAATCCAACGCAAGAAGGAGTAATTTGAACCAAGGACAAAAACAAGCACAAGAGCTCTAAAGTGCGGACAACAGATTTTCATTTGCGGCCGCAGATTGTGAAGAAAAGGCCATCAGAGATCTGTGAGAAGTGTGGTCCGCACATGAAATGTGCGGCCGCAGAAGCAAAGCAAGACCAAAGTTCAGAGAACATGCATATGAGGTTCAATGGAAGTGCGGGCCGCACAATAAGCAGACGATCAGCTATGCGGTCGCAGTTGCATTTGTGCGGTCCGCAGAAGAGTAGCTCCACGCCGGGTACTGCCAAATGAAGGGTATGCAAGTACTATAGTCCCACCCCGTATTAGGGCGGAAAACTTCCAACGTGATGCTCACTTTGCTCGAGCAACAAGGGTTCTTCACCGGTGCACCGAGTCAAAATGCATATAAGCATTTGAAGGGGTTCATTGATATGTGTTGGGGAAGCAATCAAACAAATGTCTTCGAGGTTGCTTTGAGGCTAAGGCTTTTTCCCTTCTCTTTACTGGAGAAAGCTTTAGATTGGTTGGAACGTTTGACAAATCATTCCATTCGTACGTGGGATGAACTTGCGGAGAGATTTATTTCAAAGTACTTCTCTCCCTGGAACATGGCTATTCTTCAGGATGAAATACTACCATTCAAGTAAGAGCCTAATGAACCACTACACGAGATATAGGAAAGATATAGGATAATGGTGAAAGAGTGCCCCAATAATGATATGGAAGAGAACATGATTCAACAAACTTTCTATCAGGGGATCAATACCACCAACCAATGTATAATGAATCAACTTGCCGGTGGAAACTTCATGACTACGCCTTATGCCGAGGCGTGTGATATTTTGGATGAGATGGAGGATACTTCATCGGCGTGGAAATCTAGAGCCAATGTTCCACAAGGTGACCCAAATATGATTCTTCTTCATAAAGAGTTACATGACCATAGGCAAGCCATAGCCAAGTTGACAACCACCATGAACCAATTGGCAAAGGCTCAACTTTAACAAGTGCAAAACCCGAGGCAAGTCAATGCTATGGAGGGAGTCAATATGATGGTAAACAAGAGAAGAACAAGAAGTCCACAAGTGCAACAAAGAGTGGATAATTTTGTGCAAGATGATAGTGGGTATGATCAAGGAGATTCTTATAATGATCAAGATGAAGAGGTCCAATATGTGAACAACTTTCAAGGGCAAAGAAACAATTCCCAAGGCCCCAGTCAACAACAATGGAGACCTTCGAATAATCAAGGCAATTGGAATTCTAGCAACCAAGGAAATTAGAATGGTGGAAACAATCAAGGCAATTGGAGTGAAAGCAACAACCAAGGGAATTGGTAAAATAATAACAATCAAGGCAATTGGGGAGGTAACAACCAAGGCGGGTGGAACAACAACCAAGGAAATTGGGGGTCGGGTTTTCAAAGGCCCCCGATGTACCAACGACCGAGCAACCCACCTTCTTATCCTTCTCATGGTCCTAGTTCCTCCAAAAATGAAATGGGTCGTATTGAGAACATGTTTGAGCAAATGATGGAGAAGAATGCCGATTCTGATGCGCAATTTGCTTCACACAACACATCAATCCGTAACTTAGAAGTGAAAATGGGTCAAATCTCTCAAACTTTTAATTCTCGTCCTAAGGGGCACTACCAAGTGATACGGTGGTGAACACGAAAGGTGGGAACCCAGCGGGGCATGCCATGGCCGACACTACAAAAAGTGGAAAAGGTAGGAATGCACCTACCTCAAGTCAAAGGCAACTTGTGAATGATGAGCAAGTGGTAGAAGAAGAGGAGATTCCGAACAATGTTGTGCAAGCAAATGATGAAGTGCGGATTGATATTGATGACACGGTGGAAGAGACTCAAGAGGATGTGAACCCATCTAGGGATTATGTTATTGACATATCGGAATCGGTGGTTCAAAAAGTTAAGGCACCATTTCCTAATACATCACCTCCCTATCCTCAAAGGCTTGCCAAGGAAAATGGCGATAATCAATTCAAGAAGTTCGTTGACATGATGAAGAGTCTCTCTATAAATGTGCCATTAATTGAAGATTTAGAGCAAATGCCCGGATATGGTAAGTTTATGAAGGACTTGGTGACAAAGAAGAGATCGATGAATTTTGAAACTATCAAAGTCACTCACCAAGTGGGTGCAATTGTGCATTCGATGGCTCCAAAGTTGGAAGATCCTGGTACTTTTACAATTCCTTGTACCATTAGAAGCGCCGAATTTGCAAAAGCACTTTGTGATCTTGGGGAAAGTATCAACTTGATGCCCTATTAGGTTTTTAAGACATTGGGAATTGGGCAACTAAGACCCACATCTATGAGACTATAAATGGCCGATCGTGCAATGAAGTGACCGTAGGGGGTGATTGAGGATGTATTGGTTTGAGTTGACAAGTTCATTCTCCCGACGGATTTTGTGATTCTTGATTGTGAAGTGGACTATGAGGTTCTGATTATTCTTGGTAGACCTTTCCTTGCTACGAGGAAGGCTCTTGTTGATGTGAAAGCCGATGAACTGACTTTCCGGGTGGGTGATGAAAACGTGGTGTTCCACGTGTGCAAATCTATGAGGCAACCGAATAACAATGACGTGTGTTCGTTTGTGGACTTGGTGACCGATGTGATTATTGATGATACTAGTGCCGTGATTAATGTGGGTGACATGTTAGAGGCCGTTTTGCTAAATTTTGATGATGATGAAATGGATGGCTTCATGGAATGTGTCAATTCCTTGCAAGGGATGGGGTCATACAATTATGCACCTCGGAAACTTTCCTTGGATCTCGATAATAGGAAAACTCCTCCTACAAAGCCTTCAATTGAAGAACCTCCTATCTTGGAGTTAAAGCCATTGCCTCCACATATCATGTATGAATTCCTTGGCCCATGTTCTACTTTATAGGGCATTCTTTCCTCTTGTTTGACTAATGTGCATGTTGACTCTACATTGGCGGTGCTCCACAAGAGGAAGAAAGCTATTGGGTGGACTTTGGTAGATATTCGGGGAATAAGCCCCGCATTTTGGAGGAAGATGCCAAACCCTCCATTAAATATCAGAGAAGACTCAATGAAGCAATGCAAGATATGGTCAAAGAGGAGATCATAAAGTGGTTGGATGCCGGGGTTCTCTACCCCATTTCTGACAGTTTATGGACTTCTTCGGTGCAATGTGTTCCGAAGAAGGGGGGCATAATTGTGGTCACCAATGATAAGAACGAGTTGATTCTAACAAGAACGGTGACCAGATGGAGGGTGTGCATGGACTATCGGAAGCTAAACAATGTCACAAGGAAAGACCATTTCCCACTACCCTTTCTTGACCAAATGCTTGATCGGTTGGCTGACCGGGCATTCTATTGCTTTCTAGATGGATATTCGGGCTACAATCAAATCCTTATTGCCCCGGAAGATCAAGAGAAAACAACTTTCACTTGTCCCTATGGCACTTTCACTTTCAAGCGGATGCCATTTGGCTTATGCAATGCATCGATAACTTTTCAACGGTGAATGATGGCGATCTTTACGGATATGGTAGAGAACTACCTTGAAGTCTTCATGGATGACTTTTCGGTAGTCGGGGATTCCTTTGATGAATGTTTGGAAAATTTGGATAAGGTGTTGGCAATATGTGAAGAAACGAACTTGGTGTTGAATTGGGAGAAATGTCATTTCATGGTCGAGGAGGGTATTGTCCTTTGCCACAAGATTTTGAATAAGGGGATAGAGGTCGACAAGGCAAAAATAGAGGTGATTTCTAAACTTCCACCTCCAATATCCGTGAAGGGCGTGAGAAGTTTCTTGGGTCATGCAGGGTTCTACCGACGTTTCATAAAGGATTTTTCCAAAGTGGTGAACCCCTTGTGCAAGCTTTTGGAGAAATATGCTAAATTTCACTTCAATGATGATTCCATGAGAGCCTTTGAATTGCTCAAGTTCAAGTTGACAACTACTCCCATTATCACCGCCCCGAATTGGAGCATTCCTTTTGAGCTCATGTGTGATGCTAGTGACGTGGCAGTTAGAGCAGCTTTGGGGAACCGTATCAACAAGATCTTTCATCCGGTCTACTATGCTAGTAAGACCATGAATGATGCCCAAGTCAATTACATTGTAACCGAAAAAGAGCTACTTGCCATTGTGTTTGCTATTGAAGTTCCGCCCTTACTTGATGGGTACAAAGGTGATTGTCCACACGGATCATGTGGCACTTGATTACCTTATGAGCAAGAAAGATTCAAAATCTTGGTTTATGACATGGGTGCTTTTGTTGCAAGAGTTCGATATAGACATTCAAGACCGAAAAGAAAGTGAAAACCAAGTGGCGGACCACTTGTCTCATTTGGAGGAGTAGGGGAGGCCACATGATGGCCTTGAAATCAATGACTCCTTCCCCTATGAGCAAATTTTGGCCATTTCAATGAAAGATGTGCCATGGTTTGCGGATCTATCAAATTTTCTCGGGAGTGGTATCATCCCGGATGAGTTCTCTTCAAACCAAAGGAAGAAGCTCAAACGGGATTGTCTAGACTATTATTAGGATGAAACATACCTTTTTCGGATTTGTACGGATGGAGTGATTAGAAGATGTGTACCGGAGAAGGAACAAGTTAAAATTCTTGGGGCTTACATTCTTCTCCGTATGGTGGTCAACATGGTGGAGCAAGAACGGCGGACAAAGTGCTAAGTTGCAGTTTCTATTGGCCCACACTCTACAAGGATGCAAGTGATCTAGTCAAGTGTTGTGATGAATGTCAAAGGGCTGGTGGAATCTCAAAGAAAAATGAAATGCCTCTCATCACTATTTTGGAAATTGATATTATTGATGTGTGGGGCATTGACTTCATGGGACCTTATGTGAGTTCTTATGGAAACACCTACATCTTGGTAGCTATTGATTATGCGTCAAAATGGGTTGAGACCGTTTCTCTACCCAACAATGAAGCAAGAAGTGTGGTGGCATTTTTGAAGAAGAACATCTTCACAAGGTTTGGTACTCTGTGGGCTATAATAAGCGATGGGGGGTCGCATTTTTGTAACAAAGCATTTGACACCTTGCTTAGCAAGTATGGTGTCACTCATAAAGTTACGACTCCCTATCACCCACAAGCAAGCGGTCAAGTGGAAGTCTCCAACCGGGAGATAAAGAGTATTTTGTCCAAAACAGTGAATGCTAATCGGACGGATTTATCAAAGAAGCTTGATAATGCACTATGGGCTTATTGGTCTGCTTTTAAAACTCCTATCGGGATCTCTCCATACCGGTTTATGTTTGGTAAAGCTTGTCATCTTTCGGTGGAACTTGAGCATAAGGCCATGTGGGCTTTGAAAAAGTTAAATCTTGATTGGGATGCAATTGTCACCTTGCGGGTTGCACATTTGAATGAACTAGATGAATTCTGGTACCACGCATATGCAAGTTCATCTTTGTACAAAGAAAGAATGAAGTACCTTCATGAAAAATACATCCTAAATAGGGAATTCAAGGTGGGCGATCTTGTTTTATTGTTTAACTCACGATTGATGTTGTTTCCCAGAAAGCTGAAATCCAAATGGAGTGGTCCCTTTGAAATTGTGGGTGTGACACCTTTTGGTGCATTGGACTTGAAGAACAAAAATGATGAGGTATTTCGAGTCAATGGTCACCGGGTGAAGTATTAATTGGGACAAGCTGATGATGGTCATGTGATGGAAGTGATTCATTTGAAGTGATGGTAATATGCGTCGTGTCACGACGTTAAATCAGATGCTTTTATGGGAGGCAACCCATGTTTCTTTTTCTTTTTCTTTTCTTCTTAGATAGGTTTTATTTTGTGCTAACTGGATTAGAAGTGTGTTGCAGGAATGTGTGTGCTTTACAGGAACTGGGCTCAGAAAAATTGGCTAAGTAAAAAAAAGTGTGGACCGCACAATTCTTGGTGCTGCAGTAGAAGGCAACTGCAACTGCACAATTCTTGTGCGGACCGCACAAACTGATTTGTAAAATTGCAAACTCTCTGAAGTTTGTCTGTCAGAGAAATGGCCAAAGTGCGGCTGCACAAGGAAATATGCGATCCGCGCATGTAAATCTGCGGACCGCACAAGGAATTCTGCGGCTGCACTCGTCTCTTGAACCCTCAACAAATCTCGTATAGTATAAATAGTAGCCCTAAGGCTAGTGTTAAGACTTTTCATTATCTGAGAAATTAAAACAAGGGACAAAATCTTGCACACTACTGAGTCAATCATCCGCCACTTAATTGAGCATCTTAGATCATTCCTTAACACCACTTCATCACTGGTATGTTCAAATCATTTATGGAATTCTTTAATTTTCTTAGTTAGTTTATAATTTAATTGTTATTTTAGACCATTTGTCAATTTCATATCTATGTGGGATGTAATTTGTGTTAGGTAAACTCTTAGTTGCTATTTGGGGAATGGGTAATTGGTTTATCATGTTTAATTGCTACTACCATGTCCAATTTGTGCATAAAATTGAAACTCTAAAGGACTGTGCTCGATATAATTTTAAAATGTGCAGCCGCACAATTACAAGGAATTGTGCGGTCCACAGAATTTCATGCTCAGGGCATTTGGTTTGGCAAAAGTGCGGACCACGCTTGAAATTGTGCGGTCCGCAGAAATTCAATCGCGGCCGCAGAAAAGTGTGTGCGGTCGCAGATCGGGGCATTCTCTATTTTCAGAGAGTTGCCATTTTTAAGGTATTCACTGTGCGGTCTCACTCAAAAATGTGTGGTCCGCACTTTAGATGTGCGATCGCACTAAATATTGTGCGGACCACAGTTTAATCTCTGCGACCGCACTTTCTAATTGTGCGGTCCGCACAACCCAACCTACGGCCGCACTTGCAATTGTGCGTACCACACTTCCCCAACCTGCAACATGTTATGTTATGCAACTTTCTGCTTATCTGCACTTGAATAAGAACTGACTCATGCTACTGTTTTGTGCAGAATATGGTTAGATCACGTGGTCGTGGTGATATATCAAAGGGTAGGGTGAACCTTCCAGAGGCAGAGGCAAAAGCACTTTACCCTTCGCCCTCCAAAAGGTAATCAGTAAGAAAACCATAGCAGGCCGAGGTAGACAGTCGGAGCCCTCTGAATCAAGTTCATATGCCCTGTCTAGGGAATCATTAGAGGGCGACTAAGTGTAAAGGCATCATGTTATGCAATCACAACCACAGTTGCCTTAGGACAGATACCAACTGAGAAACGGGCCTACCTCTTCTGAGAACACTTCTGAGGGGTCAGAAGGTAATAGTCAGGCTTTAGAGCCTTCATCTACACATGCCTCTGATGCACTTTCTACCACAATAGATATTGATGATCTCCCAAATGATGGACGAGGGGTGATACCATAACAGCCGGCCTTGAGAGGTCAAAGAAGAAAGAGATGTGGGAAGATAGATTTATGAGTCTGGCTACCTTTACGAGCTTCCAAGAGTGGTGGCCGACAAGATCGCTCACTCTTGAGCTTCAGTTTAATTTGAAAGAACTTGATAAGTATAACCCAGAAGTATTGAGACAGTTTAGAAAGAGAAAGGGGTGGATGTGGTTCACCTAGAGTGTGAAAGATGCCAAGGAATACCTGGTCCGGGAGTTTTACGCCAATGTGGCGCATATAAAGAAAGAGGCCAAGATAACAAAAGTGAGAAACCTAAATGTGAGATTTGATCAGACCACCTCGAACACATATTTAAGGTTTGAGGATGTGGAGCCTGTGCAATACCCAGATAAGTTAGCAATAGGAGATGCAGTTCAACTATGGCTAGCTGAGATTCTTGCAGCTCCGAGGCCGCCTCCAGCATAGATCATAGCAGGGGTTCTAATTCAGCAGAACACCCTAAATTTTGAGGCAAAGGGATGGAAAACATTCGTGTGTAGCAGACTAGACCCATGCCGAAATGAAATAAACCTTCAAATTCAGCGGGCAGTGCTAGTCGGCTCTATCATTGTCGTGATGTCGGCAAACATATCTATGGTCATCAGGAAAGGTGACACCTCCTACTCGTATCCCAACACTATCACTGAGTACCTTACATATGCGGGGGTGGAACCAAGGGATTTTGACATCAAGGTGAGGGCGAAGATGCCTTTCTCATGGTATTCTTTGATGGATGGTGGACATGCCATCTACTACTGCAGGCTAGTTTGACGAGCCTGCGGGGGTAGCTGCTAGGACAGTTGACATGCCATCTACTTCAGCAGATCCTTCTGATAGTGCAGCAGCTATGCCTCTACCTCTTTCTTCAGGTCCTTCACCATTAGTGCCTTCCATATCAGTTTTGAAGTAGGTGCCCATGTCCACTCATATACTATCTACGCTGCGAGTCTCCCAAGCACTGGCGAGCCTCAACAACTAGATGCAAATAGCCACTACAAAGATGACTGACATAGCTAGTGTTGTTGCAGCACAGTAATCCATCCCGGCACCCCAGATACCTTCGATAGTGGAGGACACATTGAAGAAGATCTTGGAGAACCAGAACACTATCATGAACACCCTGGTAGCACATGGAATAGTGATTGAGGAGCTTGGGAAGTAGGTATAGAAAATGAAGAAATCCCAAGCGTCCAAGAAATCAGTTAACAGACTGATGATTGAGGTGACCAAGATAGCAGCAGCTGGTGACCTTCCATTTGATATGCTGTTGGGGACAGATCTAGCAACACCAGTAGATCCAGCCATACCATCAGCACCAGTGGCACCAGTCTGAGGATCCAGACATGTCTACCTACACTGCTGAGGCAGTGCGATAGATGTTCACTAACCCAGCTACTCCCAAAGCGGAGGATGATGAGATCCAGTTAGAGGAGGCTGAGGGTGGTGACGCTGCTATGTACACATAGATGTCCAAGGCCACATAGGGAGTCCTCTTTACTCTTACCTTTCCTTATTCTTATTTTGTTAAGCATTGGGGACAATGTTTATTTTTATTCGGGTAGATCTATTTGATATTTGGATAATTTGACATTTGGTTTGTAATAACTGATAACATTTCCCTTTTTCTTTTTATTATGTATATAGTCTTCTCTCTCTCTCTCTCTCTCTCTCTCTCTATTGATGTATATATTTTGTCTTTTCCTCTCTCATTATGTATCTTCATTTATGCTTTCAGTAGCTCGCTTTGTAGCTTCTTTATTTTATTTTCTTATTAGTAAATGTTTAATTCAGTAGCTTCTTGTTTAGTATAATAGCTTCTTTTTAATCTAGTAGTTTCTTTTTATGTTTAAGTGGTCAATAAGCCTTTGATTTTCATAATGCCACGGTTCTTTCCAAAGGTAGTTTCTGTGTGAATCGGGTGTCTTCCCAACGATAGATGGCGTGACAACCTTCTTAAAGGATTGAGTCCGTTTTTTGTGTTTAGGAAAGAATAGTAGTAGTAGTAGTAGTAGTAGTGAATAAAAAGACCTAATTGAGTTAAGCTCGAAGAGTCAAACATGCTTTACTTGGTACCAACACACTTAACTATGTGCTTGTGGTTAAAAACAAGGTTTTTGAAAAGAAATAGCTCTAGTTAGTGACCTTTTGACTCTTGTGTTGACTTAGGCAATCATCCAATGGTTTAGTCGAGCCATTGTGATTTTCAATATTGAATATGGTCGTTGTGGCCCCTCGACTCTATCCTTTTTAACTATCCAGCTGCGTGAGAGGTGAGATATTTTTGTTGCAAGTCCAAGTACCCGTGCAAATGGTCTAGAACTTGCCCCGAATATGTTTCTAGATGAAATTTTAAGTTTTGCTTGGCTTGAGAAGTGATTTTAGGCTCTCTTTCACCCACTTGAAATTTTCCATGCCCCACCAATGTTGTTATCCCTAGTCAACCCATTTGAGCATAAAACGTTTCTCATTTGATCACCATGTTACAAGCCTTTACCCATTCTGTCGTGACCCTCTCTAGGCACCCTGAGCTTTCCTTAACACTCTTGTGAAACAATTGGCTAAAAACGTATGTTTGGGGGATGAGGAGTTTGAAAAAGGTATCAAAGCACAAAAAGAGAAAAGAAATAAAGAGAAGGAAAGACAAGAAAAATAAAGAAGAACAAAGAGAAAAATACAAAATGAAAGTGAATAAGTTGAAAGGTTGAAGGGATTTCAAAGAATAGTAGTGATGCAAGTCATGGAGAAAACAAAGAAGGAGGAAATGAATATCATGACCAAGAAAGAGTAATGCTAAGTCTCTCTAATCCCCCTATGGAAAAGAAAATTCCTCAAAAAGTGGCAAAGTATGAGTCGATAAGAGAAAATGGAGTGCTTAAGATAAGATGAACCCGCTCTATCATAGCATATCCAACCTTAGTCCAAAAGACTTCATTGCATTCCAAAAAATACCTACGTGATTTTAAACCGAGTGAGCTTACATTAGTGGTGATTTACATGAGAGGCCAGCCTATGATACTTAAAGTTGTACTTGTGACATTCTTTTGAAAGAGATGAGCGAACCTTTCACAAATCTTTGAATTGAGTGTTACATTCTTAAGTGAGATATGCAAACGGAGAATAGAGGAGGAAGAGTTTGGGATCCACAATGACCTACATGAAAGAGCGAGCTTCCTTGATGAATAAAATCAACTCTTGATGCTCAAGTGTCACATTAGACCTATTTTTGCTTAAAAGCTCAACCCAATGCCTTGTTAATAATTCATAAGTGTCTGGGTAATTGTTGGTCCCAATTGATGTGTGATTGATTCATTTTTGATTAGCTGAAATATCTCTTAACTTGTAGAGGTGAGAATTACTGTATATGCTTGAGGACAAGCAAAAGCTTAAGTTTGGGGGAGTTGATGAGTGGGGATTTTGACTACTTATTAGAACCTTTTTGCTTTTGTTTTAGTCCAAAAGCGTTTAATTGTGTTCCCGAAAATTGATGAAATATGCTTAATTGCAAGAAAACCGGATTCGAACATACGCCCAAGTATGAAATTATCATACAAACCTATTGGAACCGTCAAATCCCGATTCCGGGGCCGTTTTCTCAAAATATTGACCGAAGTCAAACTTGGCCTTTTAAGGTTAACTTAAGGAACCGAGTGTTTCGATTTTAACCCAAACACATCCAAATCCCGAACCAACCATCCCCGCAAGTCATAAATCATTAAAAATACATTCTAGGAGTTATATTTAAGGGAATGAGGTTCTAAAAGTCGAAACGACTAGTTGAGTCGTTACACTAAGAAATTCCAACTTCTTCATTCGATGCCGAAGCCTATCAAATCAAGTTCGATTGACCTCACACAAGTCATAAATGACATAACATACCTATTCAAATTTCTAGAATCGTATTCGGAACCCGATATCAAAAAGTCAACTCCCGGGTCAAACTTCCAAACCTTCAATTTCTTATTTTTGCCATTTCAAGCCAAATTCAACTACAGACTTCAAAATAAATACGCATACACACTCCTAAGTCTGAAATCACCATACGAAGCTATTGGAGTCATCGAAATTCCATTCTGGAGTTGTTTTCTCAAAAGTCAAACTTCAGTCAACTCTTTTTGTTTAAGTTTCAAAAATAAGAATTGTTCTTTCAATTTAATACCGAATCATCCGAAAATCAAACTCGACCACACACACAAGTCATAATATACATCACAAAGCTGCTCGTGACCTTAAGTCATTGAACGAGATGATAATTCTTAAAACGACAAGTTAAGTCGTTACAGGTGGATGCATATATTCACATTTATCCAAACCTTGGCGGACAATTTTAATCAAAATTATGTGTAAAATAAAAATAAAAATGTTGAATTTAGATAGATTATTTTTAATGTATTCCATTTAGATAAAAATCTTTAACTTTTCAGTACAAAAAAACCCCCGTCCCCTCAAAATTGGGGGTAAAAAGAAAGAAAGCATAAATTCACTTTGACAATACAATATTAAGTGGGAACAAATTTTGTGAAACTCTAACTTCATCTTGAAAGAGATGGAAAAAACTAAAACGAAGTAAATATGAGAATGTCATGCAAACAAACTCATTGACATAAATAGATTGTTGTAACGACTCGGCCGGTTGTTTTGAGCATTACAACCCTGTTCTCCCATTTACTGCACAATTTATACTTTAGAGTTATTATATGACTTGCCGGGGTAACTGGTTCGGGTCCCGTGAGGTTTTGAAATGAAATGAGATACTTAGTCTTCAAGATGAAAACTTAAGTTGAAAAGGTTGATCGGATGTTGACTTATGTGTAAATGACCCCAGAATAGAATTTTGATGATTCCAGTAGATCTGTTTGGTGATTTTGGACTTAGGAACGTGTACAAAAAATTATTTGGAAGTCCGTAGTTAAATTAGGCTTGAAATGGCTAAAAAAAAAATTTAAGTTTGGAAGTTTGACAGGGGAGTTGACTTTTTGATATTGGGGTCGGAATTCGATTCTGGAAATTTGAATAGGTCTGTTATGTCTTTTATGACTTGTGTGAAACATTTGAGGTCATTCAGACTTAATTTGATAGATTTCGACATCGAAAATAGAAGTTGGAAATTCTTAGCTTCATTAAGCTTGAATTGGGGTATGATTCAGGGGTTTAGCTTTGTTTGATATGATTTGAGATCTCAACTAAGTTCGTATGATGCTTTAGGACTTGTTGGTATGTTTGGTTGAGGTCCCGGGGGCCTCGGGTGTGATTCGGAGTGGTTTCACACAATTTTCCCATGTTTTGCAATTGCTGGAACTGGTGTCTGGTGTTGCCTGTCACGAACGCGAGGGGTCTCACGCGATCACGAAGATTGATTTTGGGGTGCTGGGAGTTTCCCCATGGCGAACGCGATGAAGAAGGCCCGAACGTGGAGCATAGGCTGGGGAAGACTACAATAACGCGAGTGAGCTAATGCGAATGCGAATGCGAAGAGGAATGAGACCCGGGGGCCTGCCTGGCGTTAAGCCTTCCCGAATGCAGCTCGTGGCTCGCACACGCGTAGGGCAAAGATCGGAAGGCTTCGCAAACGCGACAAGGACGCGAGGGAGGAAATTGTCACGACCCTATTTCATCCATAGGTCATACTGGCGCCCAACATCACCGCTAGGTAAGCCAACTAGTGAATTAAACATACATATATATTATTTTTAAAAAGAACTTTCCGAGTAATTAAACTTTCTTTATTTGCAAGATTTAAGAAAATAAAAGGTTTAAATAAATAAAACCAAGTAATAGTTTAAAACCACAATTCTATTAGCGTGTGTGCCAAGACCCGGTGTCATAAGTGTATGAGCATCTAGTAGATTATACAAAACTCAACTACTGTCTGAACATAACATAGACAACATACAAATACAAAGGAGAGGCTCTAGGAACTGCAGAACGACTCAGAAAGCAGCTTACCACTAAGCCTCGGGATATTTGGGATACGCGCCGGTAGGACCGCCTGATGTACTTGGCTCAGATCCTGCACAAATATTACAGCAAGTATAGCATGAGTACGTAAACAACGTGTACCCAGTAAGTATCAAGTTTAATCTCAAAACAGTAGTGACGAGAGGTTGACTTCGACACTTACTATGGGACAATAATATTAAGATAGGAATATTTAAATAAACACGGTTTATGGGAATAATAACAAATTTCCTTAACAAGTAGGAATAAATAATTCTTTCACAATTTAATAATTTCCAGTAAGTCATTTATCTTCACAAGCTGCAATAATAATGTCAGGACACTGCGTAATTGTTATTATTAAGAACGATTTATGCCAAGGTCATACGGCCCGATCCGAAATAATGTGTACACTACTGAGGGTAGAGCGGCACAAACCATAGATGCATCTATCTATTGTCGAGGCGTTCGACCCGCTCCACAAAAAGAGAAGGATATTTTATAAGCATTTGACTTAAACATTTTTGCTGTTTTATACAAAATAATGCGAATTTTACTAGCGATCTTTCACAATTACTCCAACAAATACCAATATAATTTAGGCATTTAAACTAACAAGTATGGTTTAAATATTCCAAATAGTTCATTAATTGTGTCCTAAACTACCCGGACAATAGCATAATAGTAGCTACGCACGGACTCTTGTCACCTCGTACATACGCAGCCCCCATAATTAGGAAGAATTATTTATTTAAAACATCCACTGGGTAAATTTCCTCTTACAAGGATAGACAAGAGACTTACCTCATCTCAAACCTCACTTCCCGATCACAATTTCGCGTTATAGCCTCAGTTTGGTGACGAAAACTACGAAACTAGCCAATGTTATATATTTAAACAATACATGCTCAAAATTTCATAATTTATCTATCAGTGTAATTACCCAAACCAATTTGAAAAATTTCCTAAGATACACCCTAGGCCCACGTACCCGGATTCCAGAAATGTTCGGAGGGAATCGTTACCCATAACCTTAAGAACTCAAATATACAATTTTTATCCCATTCCATAACCATTTTCATTGTTAAAATTTTATTTTTATCAAAACCTAGGTTTTTCATCTAAACCCTTGATTTCCACAATTTACATGTTATAATCTACTCATAATCTATGTATCTAACTCACAATAGGTAGAATTAACTTACCTCCAAGTTGCTAGGTGAACACCCCTCTCAAGAAGCTCCAAAAATGGATGAGCCCCGTTTAAAGGCATTCTGCCAATCACATCTGACCCTTTCTTCGCTAACACGGTAAGTGCCTCGCGTTCGCGAAGGAAAAATTCCACAGGTCCTTGAAATTCTCTTCACGAACGCGACAAGGGTCTCGCGAACACGAAGGCTTACCTGGCCTCCCCTTCGCGAACACGTGTGCTCTTTCGCGAACACGTGTGCTCTTTCGCGAACACGTGTGCTCTTTCGCGAACACGAAGGGTAAAATATGCTGACCCCTCCCAGGCCCCGTCCTTCTACGTGAACGCGAGAAGGCCTTCGTGAACACGTAGACCTGGGATTACCAAACTTTGCAAATGCAACCCTGCGAGGGTAACTGCCCAGCTCCCCACATTCCTTCATCGCGAACGCGAGAACCCTTTTGTGTTCGCGAAGAAGAAACCCAGAACTGGAAAATCTGGGTTTTCCAACTTAGCTCTAGGTGGTTCAAAACTCACCAGAGCCACTCGGGATACCTTCTAAATGCACCAACAAGCCAGCAAACAAAATATGGACCTGCTCGAACTCTCAAACACTTAAATCAACAATGAAACCAAGAATCGCACCCCAAAACCGAATTGAATCAAAATATGAATTTCAAGTGTCCAAATTTCTCCGAACGCGACGAATCATACTTAGACTACTCGGAACGACACCAAATTTTGTCTGCAAATCTTAAATCACCATACAGAAATATTCTCAGGCTCCGAATTCTAAGCAGACCTCACTTACTCCAGAACCTACTCCAAACCAAATTTAAAGAACTTTAAAACCTTCAAAGAGCCAACTTTCACTATTAGGCGTCGAAACACTCCCGGGTCATCCAATACTCGATCCGAACATATTCTCGAGTCCAAAATCATCATACGAACCTATTGGAATCGTCAAATCTTGATTCCGGGGTTGTTTACTCAATACGTTGACCGAGTCAAACTCAATACTTTTTAAAGCCAACTAAGGAACCAAGTGTTCCGATCTCAACCCGAACCCTTCCAGTTCCTAAACTAACCATACACGCAAGTCATAAAACAGTAAAAGTACATACGTGAAGTCTTATTTAGGGAACAGGGTTCTAGAAGACAAAACGACCGGCTGGGTCGTTACATTCTCCACCTCTTAAACCAACGTTCGTCCTCGAAAGGGTTTAGAATCATACCTGGAGTACTAAATAAGTGTGGATATCTTGTCCGCATATCCTCCTCAACCTCCCAAGTCGCTTCCTCAACTGGTTGGCACCTCCACTGAACTTTTACCATAAAAATCTTCTTGGACCTCAAACGGCAAACCTACCTATGAACAATGGCAACTAGTTCCTCTCTATAACCCAAGCTCTCATCTAGATGAACCGTGCTGAAGTCCAACATAAGTGAAAGGTCGGCATGATACCTCCGGAGCATAGATACATGGAAAACCGGATGAACTCTGGATAGACTGGGAGGCAAACCAAGCTTGTAAGCAGCCTCCCCAACTCATCTCAACACCTCAAATGGTCCTATAAACCTTTGGCTCAACTTACCCTTCTTACCGAACCTCATGATCCCCTTCATCGGTGAAACCTTCAAGAGAACTTTCTTACCTACCATAAATGATAAATCACGCGCTTTCTAATCCGCGTAACTCTTCTGTCTGGACTGTGCTGTACCAAGTTGCTCCTGAATTAACTTTACCTTGTCAAAGGCATCCTTCACCAAATCAATACCATATAACTTAGCCTCACCGGGCTCAAACCATCCTATGGGTGAACGACATCGCCGACCATATAAAGACTCAAATGGAGCAATTTCGTTGCTGGATTGGTAACTGTTGTTATAAGCAAACTCGGTCAAAGGCAAGAAAAGATTCCTCTGACCTCCGAAGTCAATTACACATGATATGAGCATGTACTCCAAGATCTAAACTGTCCGCTCCGACTGCCCATAGGTCTGTGGGTGAAAGTCTGTGCTGAGCTCTAGACGGGTCCCCAATCCGCTTTGTACTACTCTCCAAAAATATAAACTAAACTAAGGGCCTCTATCTGATATGGCGGAAATTGGCACACCATACAACCAAACTATCTCCTGAATATAAATCTGGGCCAACCTTTCTGAAGTATACATGGTCACAACCAGAATGAAGTGTGCCGACTTGGTCAACCTGCCGAGAATAAGCCAAACTGCATCAAACTTTCGCAAGGTCCGCGGCAACCCAACTACAAAGTCCATAGTAATGTGCTCCCATTTCCACTCCGGTATAGGCATCTGATGAAATAGGCCACTTGGCCTCTGGTGCTCATACGTAACCTACTGGAAATTTAGGCACCTAGCTACATACTCAACTATGCCCTTCTTTATCTTTGTAGCACTGGATGAATAGAATACTGAGAGCTGTGTGCCTCCTCTAGGATCTATACCCTCAAGATATCAACATTAGGAACACATAGGCGACCCTGGAGTAACATAACGCCATCATCTCTGATAGTAACCTCCTTGGCACCACCCTGTAGTACCATCTCTTGGAGAACCAACCAGTGTCGATCATCAAATTGGCGAGCTTTGATCTGCTCAAATAGTGAAGACTGGGCAACAACACATGCAAGAACTCGGTTGGACTCTGAAATATCCAGCCTTAGAAGTCTGTTAGCAAAGGATTGAACGTCCAAAGCCAATGGCCTCTCCTCTGCTGAAATGAAGGCCAAACTACCCATACTCTCCACCTTTCTGCTCAAGGCGTCTACAACTACGTTTGCTTTTCCCGGATGATAAATGAGAGTAATATCATAATTCTTTAGTAACTCAAGCCACCTGCGCTGCCTCAAATATAGATCCCTCTGTTTGAACAAATGCTACAAGCTACGATGATCACTATAAACCTCACCAAACATCCCATAAAGATAATGCCTCCAGATCTTAAGAGCCTAAACTATTGCGACCAATTCTAAATTATGTACCGAGTAATTCTTCTCATGTGGCTTCAGGTGACGTGAAACATATGCAATAACTCACCCCTCCTGCATCAATACACAACCTAAGCCAATGCGTGAAACGTCGCAATACACTGTATACATCCTTAAACCGGAAGGCAACACTAACACTGGTGCTGGAGTCAATGTTGTCTTGAGCTTCTGGAAGCTCACCTCACAATCATCAGACCATAGGAACAGAGCACCCTTCTGGGTCAATTTGGTCAAAGGTGCTACAGTAGATGAAAATCTCTCCAAAAATCAACGATAATAACCTGCTACCCCAGAAAACTCCTGATCTCAGTCGCCGAGGTGGAACTATGCCAATTCTGAACTGCATCAATCTTTTTGGGGTCAACTTTAGTACCCTCGCCCGATACAATATATCCCAAGAATGCTATAGAGTCTAGCAAAAATTCACACTTGGAGATCTTAGCATATAGATTTTGTCCCTGCAAGGTCTGAAGCACCACTCTCAAATGTTACTCATGCTCCTCTATGCTACGTGAATAGATAAAAATGTTGTCAATGAAGACGATGACAAATGAGTTTATATACAGCCTGAGCACCCGGTTCATCAGATCTATAAACGTCGTCGGGGTGTTAGTCAAACCAAAGAACATTACCAGAAATACATAATGGCCATATCTAGTTCAGAAAGCAGTCTTCGCAACATCTGAATCCCGAATCTTCAACTGATGGCAACCCAATCTCAAGTCGATTTTTGAGAACACTCAGGCACCCTGCAACTGGTCAAACAAATCATTAATACGCGAAAACGGGTATTTGTTCTTAATAGTGACTTTGTTCAATTAGCGATAATGACTACACAACTACACAGTCCTATCCTTCTTCTTCACAAATAATACCGGTGCGCCTTAAGGCGACACACTCGGCTTGACGAACCCCTTTTCTAACAACACCTCAAACTATTCCTTCAACTATTTTAGAACCATATAGTATAGTGGGATATATATAGACTGGGTACCTGGGGCCAAATCAATACATAAATCAATATCACGATCAAGTGGCATGCCTGGAATATCAGAAGGAAAATCATCGGAGAACACTCAGACTACATGCACTGAATCAATCGCCGGAGTCTCTTCCGTAGTGTCCCGAACATAAGCCAAATAAGCCAAACAACCCTTCTCGACCATGTGTCGTGCCTTCATAAAGGAAAGAACCCGACTAGATGCACTGGCAGATTACCCTTCCATTCCAATCTAGGCCACTCTGCATCGCCAAGGTAACAGTATTGGCATGGAAATCTAGGATGACATGTTATGGAGATAACCAGTCCATGCCCAGGATGATATCAAAGTCTGTCATATCAAGCACTAGAAGATCTGCTATAGTTTCATAACCATAGAATGTAACAATGCAGGACCAGTAGATCCGATCCACAATAACAGAATCGCCCACAAGAGTAGACAAATAAACAGGAGTACCCAAGACTCACGAGAAACACCCAGGAAATAAGCAAACAAAGATTACACATATGGATACGTAGACCCTATATCAAATAATACTGAGGCATCTCTACCGCAGATAGAAATAATACATGTAATCATGACATTTGAGGCCACTGCATCCGGTCGGGCCGAAACTGCATAGAACCTAGCTGGAGTGCCACTTGACTGGCCTCCACCGCTAGGACGCCCCTACCCACCTGCACTCCGCCACTGGGCGACCGGACGACTGGTGGAATAACTGGTGTTGTAATCATAGGCTGCTGATCCTGCTGCACTACCTTGCCTCAAAGTGTGGGACAGAATATCCGTACATGACTGAAATCCCCACACCCGAAACAAACCCTCGGTACGGTGGACTACTGACCTGAAGTCTAGCCCTGATGACCTGAATACCCACTAGAGTAACCCTGAATAGCTGGTGGGCAGTAAGAACTCTCTGCATAGCACTGAAATAAGGTCATACTGGAGCACCCCGAGGAGGTGGCGGTGCTGGGTAAAGGGACATGCTGGACTGGCCCCTCACGAACTGACCTATGCCCCCAGCCGGGGCACCACTGAACTCTCCCGAATATCGAAACTGCTTGTCCCTCGCTACCTGATCTCGGCTCCGCTAACGGACACCCTCAATCCTCCAAGCTATATCCATAACTAGCCCATAATAAGTCCCTATATCCACCTCTCGAGCTATGGAGTCCTGAATACCGGAGTGCAATCCGGCGATAAACCTCTGAAATCTCTCTACATCGGTAAGTAGTAGCATAAGTGCATGGCGAAACAACTTAGAGAACCTCGCCTCGAAGTCGGGCACTGATATCTGACCCTGTTGGAGATGCTCGAACTGGAACCACAACTCTTCCCTCTGAGAGGATGGAATGTATCTGTCCAAGAAGAGGCGTGTGAACTGTTCTCAAGTCATGGGAGGAGAACCTACTGGTATGCCGAGAATATGTGACTGCCACCACATACAGGCCGTGCCCTCCAGCTGAAAGGTAGTTAAATCTACCCCGCGAGACTCTAGTATCCTCATGTTGTGCAGTCTGTCCCTGCACCGATCAATAAAATCTTGGGGGTCTTCATGTCGCTCACCTCCGAAAGAAGGAGGATGAAGCCTGGTCCATCTGGCCAATAGCCTGTGCGGATCACCGGTCGGAACTGGTATGGGCTCCGGTGTAGCTGTCGCCACTAGCTGAGCTCCACTCATGGGTAGTGCACCCTGGGTCTGATATACCGCAGCTGCATGCCCATGAGCCTACGTGGTAGGGGTCTGTGCTCCCCCTACCACCTGATATTGGATGGATCTACCAGAAATAAATTGGCTTGAGTCATAGTATCCATTATCCATGAACCGCAACATATGGCCCATGACCTCATGGAATCCCGGTGCGGACAAGAAATCCACTGGAGCTGGCTCTGATGCAGGAACCTCGCCCTGCTCCTCAATGATAGGATCCTCTACTGGATCCACTGGTGCCATACCTAGAGCAACTCTGGGACGTCCTCGTTCCCTACCACGGGTTGTAGCCCTCCCTCGAATTCTACCTCGGCCTCTAGAAATAGGAGGATACGCTCTTCCCTGGTCTGGAACCTCCGTATAACGCGTTCTCACCATATGTGGGAGAATAAGAGAAAGATACTTAGCACTACATTAACTGCACGATAGGAGATGGAGAAAGTTAGTTTCCTAACACCCAATAGCCTCTCGAAGATAAGTACATATGTCTCTCTACCGATCCGCAAGACTCTATTATGCCCGCTCATACCTTGTGAGACCTACGTGAACGTAGTGCTCTAATACAATATTCTCACGACCCAATTTCACCTATAGGTCGTGATGGTGCCCAATGTCACCGCTAGGCAAGCCAACTAGTGAATTAAACATATATTTTTATTTTTTTTAAAAAACTTTCCGAGTAATTAAACTTTCCTTATTTGCAAGATTTAAGAAAATAAAATGTTTAAATAAATAAAACCAAGTAATAGTTCAAAACCAGAATTCTACTAGCGTGTGTGACAAGACCTGGTGTCACAAGTATATGAGCATATAATAGATTATACAAAACTCAAGTATTGTCCGAACATAACATAGAAAGAATACAAATACAAAGGAGAGGCTTAAGGAGCTGCAGAACGGCTCAGAAAGCAGTTTACCACTAAGCTTAGGGATATCTGGGATACGCGCCGGTAGGACCGCCTGATGCACCTGTCTCAGATCCTGCACAAAAAATGCAGCAAGTGTACCATGAGTACGTAAACAACGTGTACCCAATAAGTATCAAGTATAATCTCGAAGATGTAGTAACGAGAGGTCGACTTCGACACTTACTATGGGTCAATAATATTAAGATAGGAATATTTAAATAAGCACTTTGTATGAGAATAATAACAAATTTCTTTAACAAGCATGAATAAATAAATCTTTCACAGTTTAATAATTTCCAATAAGTCATTTATCTTCACAAACTGCAATAATAATGTCAGGACACTGGGTAATTGTTATTATTAAGAACGATTTATGCCAAGGTCGTACGGCCCGATCCGAAATAATGTGTACACTACCGAGGGTAGAGCGGCACAAACCGTAGATGCATCTATCTACTGTCGAGGCGTTCGACCCGCTCCACAAGAAGAGAAGGATATTTTATAAGCATTTGACTTAAATATTTTTGCTGTTTTATACAAAATAATGCAAATTTTACTAGCGATCTTTCACAATTACTCCAACAAATACCAATATAATTTAGGCATTTAAACTAACAAGTATGGTTCAAATATTCCAAATAGTTCATTAATTGGGTCCTAAACTACCCGGACAATAGCATAATAGTAGCTACGCACGGACTCTCGTCACCTCGTACATACGCAGCCCCCACAATTAGGAACAATTATTTATTTAAAACATCCACTGGGTAAATTTCCTCTTACAAGGACAGACAAGAGACTTACCTCATCTCAAACCTCACTTCCCGATCACAATTTCGCGTTATAGCCTCAGTTTGGTGACGAAAACTACGAAACTAGCCAATGTTATATAATTAATAAATACATGCTCAAAATTTCATAATTTATCTATTAGAGTATTTACCCAACCCAATTTGGAAAAATTGCTAATATTCATCCAGAGCCCACGTGCCCGAATTCAAGAAATGTTCCAAGGGAATCGTCACCCATAACCTTGAGAACTCAAATATACAATTTTTATCCCATTCCATAACCATTTTCGTGGTTAAAATCTCAAATTTATCAAAACCTAGGTTTTTCATCTAAAACCTTGATTTTCACAATTTACATGTTATAATGTCACGACCCAAACTGGAGGGTCATGACTAGCACCCGGGCCATACTTGCCAAGCACCAATGTACATTTTATCTAACCTTTCTTATTATCTTTAAGGGTCGACAAGATCAATATAAATGATAGACATGGATCATGAACAGCTAACAATGAAAGATAATTACATGAACATACATAACATGGGACGACAAGACTGTCAAGAAACTATATATAAGGTACAAGCTCCCACGCTGCCATGAAAGACTATACAAAAAAAATAAGTCGACAAGGCATTCCAAATCATACATGAGTTGACACTTGAAATGCATACCAAGACCACGGTAAGTCCGGAGAAAGGATCTCGCCAATAACCGCTGAACTGGGCAACCTATTGTGGTGGGGGAGCTGCGTCTACCCATCAACCAGGACCTGCAGCACAACATGTAGCATCCACAAATAAAAAGGACGTCAGTACAAATAAAGTACTGAGTATGTAAGGTAGGAAGGCAAAAGTACGAACAGTAATGTAAACAGGGATAGGGAAAATACAACCTGTAACATCTGGGTACCTCTAAGGGCTACTGACATGAAATGCATGATATATACATATATATATATATATAATACATATGCCTCTGTGGGCATCATCATCATCATATCGTACTTGGTCGTAATAGGCTCGGTAAAAACGTACCCGGCCATCATAAGGCTCGGTAGAATCGTGTCCGGCCATGTGAAGCTCGGTAAACCCCAACTGATCAGTGGTTTCACAATAGGTTCCGTACCCGGCTAACTATAGCGCGACTCAGTAGAGTAAAATAGATACATATATATGATGCATTCTGGACTCATTGGAATCATATTCTGAACCTTTCAGAGTGACGTACGGCCGGTATTCTCTGTACACATTATTAGGACTAACTATTCTTCAAGAATATTATAAGAATCAAGAAGTACCAACAACATTTATAACATAGGAATAAGAGAAGCAAAATCAGCATCCACCGTTCCATAAGAAGGGAAGCAATGTAAGTACTGTTAGCTTCTAAGTGTAGAGTATCTTTGGAAGCTCGTTCATTACATTATGTACAATCAAAGTCGTGCAAAAGAAGAAAATGGATATCCCCACATACCTTGTGTATAGTTCCCAACCTCAAGCTATGCAAATGTCATGACTCCTTAATCTACAATAAGAGAAATGACACTATCGTTATCGTTTAAGCGTCGTAACTATTATGTATTGACCGCAACATATTTTACAATGCAACGGGCAGAACCTCCCCTATTTATATGACTTTACACAAGTCAAAACAATCACCAAACAACCCAAACAACATCAATAAAAATCATATTGAGCCTCCCAAAATAGTCCACCAACCAACAACCTTACTACCAAGCCTTTCAATATATATTTCACATGTTCTAGCTTCAACGACTTAGCCGCAACTTGGATAATATTAAATACATATATAGTAAGAGGTTCCTTACCTTTAAAAAGAAATAAAAACTCCAATTTGACCTTAATTTTCCACGAAATATCCCTCCAATGCTGCCACAAGAACAAGGAAACGAAACTAGCAATCAATTCTGGTGTTTCGGCACTAGAATCACTTTCGAGGACTTGAAATCACCTAGGGTTGATATGAAAAACTTTAGGGAGTATTTACATAACATAAACCACTTAAAAAAACCTCCAACACGAGCTGTAACGACACAAAAATCAGCAGCAACAAGAAGAACAAGAAACTTACTAGCGCTACAGGATTTGTGTTGTTTGCCCTTTGTTTGGGTCTTGGATCATGAGAGAGCCTTGAGAGAGTGTTTTTAGGGTTCTAAGGTCTGAATATATTGAAAACTAATGACATAAAACGGGGTTGAAGCATCTTATATATATATATATATATATATCCATATGTCTTAAACGCCTATGTGGGCCCCATAGAGAGGTGCTTAGCGCAGTCTCGCAAAAACGCGAATATCTCTCAACTCCAAGCTCGTATCGATTAAAGGTTTAATTCATTGGAAACTAGACTCATAGATAGTAAATTTTGTGGGTAGATCACCCCGTAATTCCAAGTAAATTGGGAGAAAAACTTAGTAACATTTGACCTAGAGTTTAAGTAAAATTATGAACGTAAGTTGCGACAACCTTTGTCGACTTTTGTTTCATAACTAGTTTGACTTCAAGAATTATGATACGGATATTATATGATTCAAATACCTTAAAACAAGACCTCTTGGTACTATTAAGCACCTCTAGTTTTTACCCGAAAATACGGGTTACAACATCCTTGATTCGATTAACTTCTAATACTTGTTAACCACTCTTATACACCCCTATATTGTTTAATACCAATATGATTAACTTCTTATTATCTCAAAGATAATCTCTTCTCGGATTTACGTCGACTAATTTATGGAGTGATCTAATGTACGCGAATATGGGTTGTAACACCCTCCCCCCTTCGTCCTCGAATGTAAGGGTTTGTGGGGAGTCTAACTCATCGTGGATTCCGACGGAAATATCAGGCTGCGTTTCCCCTATAAAATGGACACTAGCTAAACTTACAAGCAGTTAAACCCAACCTATGACTTAAAAGGCTATACAAAGCATTATGGATATGTACATTATCTGCATATCACCATTTTGTATTAAGAAAGAGTATTCTCAAGCTATTTCTTACCTTATACAGTCGTTTGACCTTCTATTGTGTCCTGCATTCCCCCGGCATCCTCGCTATCTTCAATCTGGAACATGTAAGGGTATTTAGACTTCATCACCTCTTCTTCTTCCCATGTCATTTCTTCCGTATTCTTCTTCCTTCACAATACTTTGACGAAAGCTACATCCTTTGTTCTCAGCTTGCGGACTTGTCGATCTAATATAGCCATTGGCACTTCTTCGTATGATAGATTCTCTGTGACTTGTACATCTTTCATAGACCCGAGAAGGGTCTCCAATACATTTTCTCAACATAGATATATGGAATACCGGGTGGACAAATTCCAATTTGGGTGGCTATTCTAACTCATAAGCAACCTGTCCAATTCGTCGAATAATTTTGTACGACCCGATATACTAGGACTCAGCTTACCCTTCTTCCCAAAATGCATAACACCCTTCATCGGCGAGATCCTCAGGAAACCCAATCACCAACCTCAAATTCCAGATCACGACGTCGTACATTGGAATAAGACTTTTATTTTCTTTGTGCCGTCCTTAGTCACTCTTGTATCACTTTCACCTTCTCAATGGCTTGGTGAATCAAATCTGTCCCATATAAATATGTCTCACCGACTTCGAACCATACAACTGGTGATCTACATCTCCTACCGTACAATGCCTCATACGAGGCCATTTGAATACTTGAATGGTAGCTATTATTGTAGGCAAATTCTATGAGTGCCAGATGGTCATCCCAATTCTCCTTGAAATCTAGAACACATGCTCTTAGCATATCTTCAAGTGTCTGAATGGTACGTTTCGCCTGCCCGTCAGTCTGCGGATGAAATGTGGTGCTTGGATTCACTTGTGTGCCTAAACCATTCTGAAAAGACCTTCAAAAGTTAGCCGTAAATTGATCTCCTCTGTCTGATATAATAGATACCGGCACACCATGAAGCATAATAATCTCCTTGATATACAACGTCGCATAATCTTCAGCCGTGTAAGTTGTCTTAACTGGCAGAAAATGGGCATATTTTGTAAGTTGATCAACTATCACGAAGATGGAGTCAAACTTATGATAAGAGCGAGGCAATCCAATAATGAAGTCCATATTAATCACCTCCCATTTCCAGGTCGGAATCTCTATATTCTGAATCAATCCAGTGGGTATTTGATGCTCGATCTTTACTTTACTTATTGACAATTAAGACAATAGGCTACAAATTTGACAATAGAACTCTTCATGTTATCCACCAATACTGCTCCATAACGTCATGATACATCTTTGTCTTGCCGATATAGATGGAATATCGGGACTGATGAATCTCAATCATAATCTTTTCTCGCAACCCTGCCGCATTAGGCACACATAATCGGACCTGGTATCTCAGTGCCTCATCTCCAATGATCTCAAAAGCCATAATTTTACACTACTGAATGCTCTCTCTCAATCGTACTAAGGTAGGATCTTCATATTGCTATTCTTTTACCTCGGCTACCAAAGATGATTCTGATGTATTCTGCACAGTAACACCTCTGGCATCAGAGTCTAACAATTTGATTCTCATATTGGCTAGATGATGAAGCTCTTTAGTCAACCCATATCTATCTGCCTCAATGTGTACTAAGATTCCCACTGACTTACGATTGGGAGCGTCTTCCACAACATTAGCTTTACCGGGATGGTACAATATCTCGACATCGTAATCTTTCAGTAATTCAAGCCACCTACGCTGCCTCAAATTCAACTTCTTCTGCTTGAAGATGTATTGTAAACTATTGTGATCTGTGTTGATGTCAACATGGACACCGTATAAGTAGTGCCGCCATATCTTCAAAGCATATATTATTGCAACCAATTCCAAATCATGAGTCAGGTAATTCTTTCATGCTTCTTCAATTGTCTTGATGCATAAGCAATCACCTTCCAACATTGCATCAATACACACCCCAAACCTATACCTGAGGTATTACAATATACCACATAACATTCTGTTCCTTCTGGGAGAGTGAGCACTGGCGCGGATGTCAATCGATTCTTTGGCTTCTGAAAACTATGTTCACAAGCGTCAGACCACTAGAACTTGGTATTTTCTGTGTTAACTTAGTCAATGGTGCTGATATAGAGGAAAATCCTTCTATAAACAACCTATAATATCCTGCTAGCCCCAAGAAGCTGCGGACTTCTAACGGTGTTGTAGGTCTCGGCCAATTCTTCACTGCATCGATCTTCTGAGTGTTGACACTAATACCCTCATCAAATATCACATGGCCAAGGAATGCTACTGAGTTTTGCCCGCATATTCTGCCTTCGAACGAGAATACAACAAATTGTCATCAATGAATACGATCACGAACACATCAAGAAAGGGCCTCCTGGATACACTTTTCATGAGATCTATAACAGCTGTTGGGGCATTTGTTGGCCCAAATGACATCACCAAGAACTCAAAGTGCCCATATCTTTTCTGGAAGGCCGTCTTTGGAATATCCTTCTCCTTAACCCTCACCCGATGATACCCTGAACATAAGTTAATCTTGGAGAAATACTTGGAATCCTAGAGTTGGTCAAATAGGTCGTCAATACTTGGAAGTGGATACTTGTTCTTTATAGTAAACTTATTCAACTGTCGATAATTGATACACATCCTTAACGACCCATCTTTCTTCCGCACAAACAAGGTTGGCGCACCCCAAGGTGAAGTGCTAGGTCTAATGAATCCATTATCCAGCAAGTACTTCAACTGCACCTTCAACTCGCGCAACTCTGCCGGGGCCATCCTGTATGGAGGGATAGAGATCAATTGAGTGTCAGGCAACACATCAATGCTAACCTCAATCTCCCTTTCAGGAGGAAGTCCTGGGAGTTCATTTGGGAAAATATCTGGAAATTCATTGACCATGTGGATAGATTGTAGAGTTGGTGGCTTCGCCGACGCATCCCTAATGCCAATGAGATGATAGATGTAACATTTTGTGATCATCTTCCTTGCCTTAAGATAGGAAATAAACCTACCTTTTGGAGTAGCAATGTTCCCCTTACATTAGATGATAGGTTCACCAGGAAACTGAAACCTAACCATCTTTGTACGACAATCAACATTTGCATAGCATGAGGCCAACTAGTCCATTCCCATTATCACATTGAAATCAACCATTTCTAACTCAAATAAATTTGCCAAGGTTTGACGACAACAAATCATCATTGTGCAACCTCTATAAACCCTTCTAGCAATCACATAATCTCCTATCGGAGTAGATACTGCTAGTGGTTTACTTATCAATTCAGGTTCAATTAGACATGAAGGGTGTAACATATGATAATGTAGATCTCGTATCAATCAATGCATATACATAATAAGAAAACACAGACAATATACCTATAACAACATCTGGAGTTGACTCAAGATCCTGTCGACCTACTAGAGCATAGGTTCGATTTTGAGTACCACACAAACTCAGCACAGCACCTCTACCTCTACCACGACCCGTCGACTACTGAAAACCCCATGCCAGAGGTCGAACTGATGAGGAAGAACAATACATAGATCCAAGCGGCTGGTCCATACCGCCACCTCCTCTGTTAGGACAATCCCATATCATATGGCCATACTGTCCGCAAGAATAGCACGCATCGGAACCTCGACGACACAGTCCAAAGTGGGCCTTGCCGGACAGATCACAATGAGGTGTTGGGGGTCTTATCTGACTAGTATCCCAATGATATTGTGAGCCTGATGTCCGTGATCTCTGACCTGAACCAGAATAGGTAAATCGATTAGACCGAGGCCTCTAAAACTATGGAGGAGAACTAGCTACAGGTGGCGCCGAACTCCTCGAAGACTGGGGCCTGATACTACCTATAAAGTCATCAGAATACCCTACAAATCTCGCCCTCTTATGTTGGCCCCTATCCTGCTCCCTATCTGTCCTTTGTTGGTGTTTACGATCCTCTAGTGTCTGTCTAGGCATAAGCATGAATACGGGAAATATCCACGGCCTCTACTAAGGAGGTTGTCGTGCACTCATTTATCAGATGTGGTTCCAACCCGCTCACGAACAGGTGCAACCTATTGCTCATTTTGGACACCATATGGGGAGCATACCTTGATAAATAATCAAACTGCATACTACACTCTCGTACACTCATATTACCTTGTCCAAGGTTCAAGAACTTATCACCTCTAGCTTGTCGTATCTCAACTGGCAAGTAGTGACGAAGAAATGCCTCAGAAAATTCCTTCCACATAGCTGGAGGAGCGTTCGAACCCCTATATCTCTCCCAACTATCATACTAGAAAACTGCTAAATCTCGTAACCTATAAGAAGCCAACTCTACTTCCTCAGTATCACTAGCGTGCATAACCCGTAGTGTACGATGAACCTGGTCAATAAAAGTCAGCGAATCCTCCTTGGGGTCTTATCCGGTAAACACTAGAGGGTCTAGATTAATAAAATCATGAACCGTCGCACTAACCGGTTTATCAACAACACCGGTATTCTACCTCTGAGCCTTAGCATCTACCAAGCTAGTCAACAACTGCACAACACTGCGCATATCGTGGTTTGTAGTGCCAGACGGAGGAACTGGAGGTACTGGGTCCCTCCTAATATCCTCTGGAGGAGACGCAGTAGATAAGGTATGAGATGACATCTCACTCTGAGCCTCACTTTGGCCTGCTCTAGCTGGAGGCACCTGACTGGGACCCTCTCCCACAGCTGTATCAAGCCGTCTACTAATTGCTTGCTTCCTAGTTGAAGGCATCGTTGAAAGAAAACAAGGTGAATATTAGAGACGAACACTTACGACTCAACTCTACGCACAATCTAGATTCAGGAAGAAGGTAACAACCCTAGATTTCATGTAGCCTCTCAATGGCTACAAGCATGGGTGCATCGGGAATTACACGCCAAGTAACGATCCAATATATTTCACAATTTTATAAATATGAGCGAGTCTATTATTTATTAGCCTCGGATGATAATTCTATATTAGCTTCTCTCGAAAACTAACAAGACTTCCTAATTGAGTTGTCCCTAAAACAATTAAGAGATCAAGCACACCTGAATATGGCTACAAGTAGTCCATTCCTATCCCTAGGTAGAATCTATAAAGTGAGGGTTAATACCTCAAGTACTTGTTAATTAATCTTTCCCAACCCCGAATTATTTTTCCCAAAATTAATCCGAAGTGAATGGGTGAGTCCTAGGGTTAGCTAATCCCTTTGGAAACATTTAAGAACAAGAATAATTAAAGAAACAACAGCTCACTTCATAATAAATAAAAATCGTTCAATACATATCCACAACAAGGTATTTAATCCATAAACAAGATGCAAGTGTTGGAAATAAATAATACGCACTTAGATATACAATACAAAGCAAGGAAATGATGAAATGAGCATAGAGGAGTAAGATATTCTCAACCAAGAGCTTCAAATCTTAAAGACCCAAGTGTGTGTGCAAGAACCCTAGCTCCCAAAACTTGTTCTCTTTAGTATATCAACTGAAAATAAGCCAAAGATGTTCCAAGATATGATATGATTCATGTATTTGTGGGTTTGTAGTTGAGAAAATGTGAAATGTCAATACTGCCCAGGTCAGAAACCCGTTGACTTCACCTGCGAAAACATCCTCCCAGGTGCGGCTCCGCAAATGCGAGCCTTCAATTCTCAGATGCGTGAGCTCAGGGAATTTTGCCTACTCCGCATATGCGGACATTATGGCGCAAGTGCGACTCCGCAGATGCGGATACTCCATCATAGTTGCTAGCTCATGTTGAATTCCCTTTCTCCGCAGATGCGGATAAAATAGTCGCACCAGCGACTCCGCAGGTGCGGATTTTTTCCGCAGACGCGGTCCCAGTGAAGCTTAACTCTGCAGATATGGCCTTCCAGCTCACAGATGCCAGGTCGCATATGCGGACTGTGTTCCGCAGATGCGGAATTACTGAAGGATTTTGCACTTTTGTACTCATTTTTGCTCAATTCCACTTCACTTGAATTCAAGTCTCTTCGTGGCATCATTTACCTGAAAATCTAGCAATCCACACCATAAACAACCTCATATTATAATTAAAGGATGCAAAATCTTAAGACAAGAGACTGGAAGGAGTGGTAAAATGACCACTCATCCCCCGCGGAGTAATCTACATAGGTGTGTTATTTATAATGTTGAATGAAGAGTTTCTTTTCTGCCAACGGGGCGTAGGTGTTGAGACCTGAATTTGAATCTGGTTGAGAAATTTGACTTGAGTGTCAAGAGAATGAATGCAAGTTTAGCGGATGATTGAGGTATTGTTATGGTTGGAGTTGCATGAGCTTGAGAAGAATTTTTGTTGAACTGACTGCGGTATTATGGCAGTAATAGAGTATGGGTATTGTGATTTATTGAGTGTTTTAATTCATGGCTTTGAGCCAAATTGGGGATCCTGCTATTGACAATTCAATTTCATAGATATATGTTAAATTTTAGTTTTGAACTGAGGCATACTTGTGGATTTGTTATGACTTGCATAGGTTGAGATCGAGGATGCCTCGAGTACTGAAATTCCTAAATACGGGTTATATTGCACTTTATGAGTATATAAAAATCATTGGATGAGTGCGTTGTTATTTGTGAAGGATGTAGTGCGCACGGAGTATGAATTTGATAGGTGGTTTTAAGGCAGGGTTACCTCTTTGAGTTTTGTTGTGCTAATGGGGCACGTGTCATTCAGTCACGACCCAAAATTTTCCACCTTCAGGATCATGATAGCGCCTAACATTTCATTTGCTAGGCAAGCCAACTTTAAAATAATCTTAACTATTTTAAAAAAATTTAATTAAATAGAAATCAATTACTGAGAAAAAGTGCGAAAGACCATAAATACAGAATTATCAAAATACATCCCCGAATCTGGTGTCATAAGTGCACGAGCTAGTAGAATAATACAAATAAAGGACTGAATAAAATTCAAGTTGTTTGAAAGATAATACACAGCTGAGATAAAATAGAAGGGGATTTCAGAACTGCGAACGTATGCAGTTATACCTCATGTCTCCACTAGTAGCTGTATCCGGGAAAATCTAATGTGCGCAGCTGAGACCAACTCCAAAATCTGCTAAAAACGTGCAGAGTGTAGTATCAGTACAACCGACCCCATGTACTTGCACGTGCCATGCCTAACCTCGACGAAGTAGTGACGAGGCTATGACAAGACACGTACGTAAACAACTTATACAAGTATATACAAATACAAAGTAACAATAATACAATAAATAACAATTTATAAATTGGGAGGGAACATGCGAAAAGGAATGATATAATACTTTCAGCAGGAGATGTATCACTTAGTAGTCAGTTAATTCATCAACAATAAAATGAGAAAATGATAATATAAAAATGGCATGGCACCACCCTTCGTACTTTGACTCTCATTTGGCACGACATGACCGTTCGTGCTTTTACTCTCATTTGGCACAACATCACCCTTCGTATTTTTACTCTCATTTGGCACAACAACACCATTCGTTCTTTTACACTCACACATGGCACGGCAACACCCTTTGTGCTTTTACACTCACAAATGGCACGACAACACCCTTCGTGCTTTTACACTCACATATGGCACGACAACACTCTTTGTGCTTTTACACTCTTCCTTACCATGACAATAATATTATGAATAATTAAAATGGCACGACATCACCCTTCATGCTTATACGCTCTTCCTTACCATGAAAATAATTATATAAATTTGGAAGCGTATTTAAATATGGGGATATACACTTATCAATCAATTCAATACCAGAATACCGACTTTACCTACCAAAATATTCAACAATAATTAAATGAATAATAATTTCATGAATAATGATCAAATAATCAATAATAAACTTAAGAAGGAATATCTTAATTAAATAGATAATTATTCACAATAAACAAGTTCCACCTGCATGCTTTGACTCAACCACAACGCATAAGTACTCGTCACCTCAAATATACGTTGTACCCGTATGTTAAATCATGTAGCAATTAGACAAATAAGTCCCACTCCCTCAAGTCAAGGTTAACCATGACACTTACCTCGCTTTGCAACCAAATTCAAGAATCCAATAAACCTTTGCCTCGCGAATTCGTGTCCGAAATCCTCAAATCTAGTCATAAACAATTCAATATACTCAATACAAATAGTAGGATTTAATTCCATATGAATTTACTAATTTTCCAGATTAAAATCCGAAATTCATCTCAAAATCAACAGTGGGGACCACCTCTTGAATCTCGAAAAAACTTATGAAATCCGAACACCCTTTCCGAGACGAGTCCAACCATACAAAAATTACTAAATTCCGATGTCAAATGGATCTTCAAATCTTAATTTTTTCAGTTTTGGAAAGTTTTACAAAACTCCTTCCAATATAAATCTTTCGCCTATATGTTTTTCAAATAGAAATCCTCAGGATATAATACTTTCAAATAAATCTCTTTCAAATCTCTTTCAAATATAAGTCCCCCACTCAAGGTTAGTCTTGATACTTACTGGGTACCGATCGTGGTGTACTCATACTACACTTTTGAATATTTTTCTGCAGAGCCAGGTATTGGAGCTATCGAACTCAGACAGAGTTAAAGTGTGATCGCAAGGATTCAAGGTAGAGCTGCTTGGTCGTCGCAGTCCCTTGAAGTCTTTTAATTTTATTGTATGTTTAATTATTAATCAAAAATTATTGAGTATTCGATCCTTGAGATCATTTCATGTATTCAGTTAGGGTTCGTGACTCAGTATTACTAGTCCTGGGAGGCTGTTATATTTGTAATTATTTCCGCTGTTGGTTTATATTTTAAAAATGGCTTGAAATGTTATAAAATCGGCTTACCTAGGCTTAGAGACAAAGTGCCATCACGACGCCTGAGGCGGGATTTTGGGTCGTGACATTTTCAGCCCATTTGGGAGGTGCAATTTAGATTTGAGCAAAGTGGGTGATTCTCGAGAAGGTCCTACTGGGTTCAAGATTTATATATAGCAATCGAGATTTTTTTCCGGATTTGTCTATGGATAGAATCTGAGATTTACGTTTAATGGTGTCGGGACATGTGATAATTCTGTTTGACTATGGATTCTACATTTCAGTATAAGAAAGGAAAGAGGAATAATTTTAAATTCACATAAGGTCATTAAGAGTGACTGTTACGGTTGTGGTATTTATGGAGGTGCTTAAGAAGAATACAATGGCTTATGGGCCTTAGGGCAGTGTGATTTTATGTTAGGATGTCTTGTAGTGAGTTTGGGAAGGATCGTACTGTTCTGACAAGGAGAAGTGTCAACTTGAGGGTAATTCAGAAGAAACTCAGAGAAACAAAAAAGAAAACTTGGTAGAAGGCTAGACCAGTATAGTAATGGTATGCTCGGCTCCTTTGGGTAATTATGATGGGGTGAGGCTCTACATATGTTTGGGTGACTTGTGTTGCTTGGTAGAGATAGGGATATTCCACTGTAATAGTTCGGTTATGTACAAATAGATTTTGAAGATTCCTTGATGGTTTCTATCATGGTTCGAACCAGATACCTTTCTACCGGTGTGGGGGCATATTGTGTATTGTGATTTCCTCTTGGAAGAAAGCAAGAGAAAGGTTTCTAATTAACCGGGTATGTAATTTGTTGGTGACTCAGAGTTGATAATGATATTCTCATGTTTTTCACATGATTGTGCATGAAAGATGTGTTAGTCATTCGAATGCTAGAATTGGGATCAGTTATGATGATTCATGTGTCCTATAAATTTGGAGACTGGGAATTCTCAGAAGCATATTGTTTCAGGGTTGCGGCCTGGTTGAGGTGAGTATTATATTTAAACTCAGTGGAGGCGTTAGTTGTGTTAATCATTTGTGATAGCTACACGCTATATGTGCGCATATATGTATGGTTTGAGCCCATGTGTGGGCGTCAAAGCAAGTATTCATACTCAGAAGAATTCCTAGGCTATGATATGCCTAGAGTTGACTTTTAGTCGTAAAGTTATAATGTTTCTCGTATTCGTACCTTTATCGAGAATTATCTAGACTACACTTGAGGTTACAAAGAGACTAATTCCCTAAATAAATTGGGTAGTTACTATTTCTGCATTAACTTGCAGATTTGAGTGGTGATAGCACACTTTGCACATGCCTACTCTATGGCATATTATTTATACCAGTCCAGGAGCATGAGAATATTAATTTATTTATCATATACATGTATACTTATTTGATTGCTCCTGTATCATATGCTTGAACTGGGGGCCTGTGGAAATACCATGCGAATTATATTATTGGCACGTGAGTTGTCCGTGTGAGTCCAGATATTGATACTATAGCAGGTGAAGTTGTCCATGCGAGTGGTGTTAATATGAGCACTAGAAGAGCTGGTTACAATTATTAAACTTGTGTGTCTTGGTTCTACTATATATAATGAGCTTATAGCATTGCAGTTGTAATGATGCTTGTTGAACTCGCAATACGGTTCTCTTCTTTGAGACATTTTCCATTTTTGGGTACATGAGTTGCGCATTTGTGGCTTGAGTTATATTGGTATGTCATGTCTGTAGGATAGTTGTGTTTAAAAACATAAGTTCGTTGGGCCTAGAATGTGTGCTATCGGAATTGATTATGGTATATTTGGAAGGATGACATCGAAAGTAGGCTTAGAAAGTGATTATGGTTCAGGTTGGGGAGAGAGAGCTCCATGACTTGTTGATCTAATAATTTGTTATGAGATTCCGCGTGTTTCTTTAAATATCAGCAGTGTACGAAGGTTTTGGAACGAGGTTTGGCTTGATATGGGGTTTAATACTATTGCTGGGTTAGTTTGGAGTAGTTACTGTGATCGAAAATGGTGATGCGAGCATGCGACTTGTGTAGTATGTTACGTGATTATATCCGGGGTTATGGTTATGGCTTGATACAACTTGTTTAGACTCATACAGTGTGTAGATGTGAGATTCTGGTCTTGAAAAAAATTTCTTAATGTTGGAAATTGAATTCCAAGGTTTATAGGCTAAGGTTGAAGTAATGATCTTCAATTACGTGGTACTGTCAGGCATATATGGAATAGGGTGGCGTGGGATCACCGCTGGGTACTTGTGTGGTAAGATGGCATAGTGATTTGATGGCTTGGAAACAACCCTTGGCACGTTCGAGGACGAGCGTATGTTTAAGTGGGGGAGAATGTAACGACCCGGCCTGTTGTTTTTAGTATTACAATCCCGTTCCTCCATTTACTGCTCAATTTATGCTTTAAAGTTGTTATATGACTTGCTGGGGTAATTGGTTTGGGCCCACGGAGGTTTTGAAATGAATTGAGACACTTAGTCTCCAAGATGGAAGCTTAAGTTGAGATAGTTGACCGGAAGTTGACTTGTGTATAAACGACCTCGGAATAGATTTTTGATGATTATAAATAGCTCTGTATGGTAATTTCATACTTAGGAGTGTGTCCGAATATTTATTTTGAGGTTCGTAGCTAAATTAGGCTTGAAATGGCGAAAATAGGAAATTTAAGTTTGGAAGTTTGACCGGGGAGTTGACATTTTGATATCAGGGTCGGAATTTGATTCTGGAAATTGGAATAGGCCCGTTATGTCATTTATGACTTGTGTGCAAAATTTGAGGTCAACGGACTTGATTTGATAGGTTTCAACGTTGAATGTAGAAGTTGACAATTCTTAGTTTCATTAGGCTTGAATTGGGGTTTGATTCGTGATTTTAGCATTGTTTGATTTGATTTGAGGTTTCGACTAAGTTCGTAAGGTGTTATAAGACTTGTTGGTATGATTGAATGGGGTCCCGAGGGGTTTAGGTGTGTTTTGGATCACTAGTTGAGAAACTAGTTAAGTTAAGGATTTGGAGTTTTACCATGGTCAATATCGGGTCACGATGACCTATTTTCAGTGTTTTGAGTGTGCGATCAGGTTCGTAGCATATTTTATGATTGAAACGCATATATTGTTTGTGTCCGGGAGGTTCCGAATGAGTTTTGGGTGCTAAAACAAAAATTCTTTCGTTGCTGATTTTCTAGTGTAAAATAATTACGTAAATGTCATTTTTATCTCTTAAATTTCTAGATTTCATTTAAATATTCCAAACATCATATCTCCCTTATTTTAAGGCCAAATTGGGTGATTTAAAAGCCTAACTTGACTAAAGTTTTACAAGGAGTCCATTGGGGGCATCAAAAGGGAATTTTGGGATTGTTTGGCACATGAAACGAGGCAAAATAACATAAGCATGTAATGATCCAAAGGTCCATGTTTAGTTCTAGAGATCGAAATTTGGTTTCGAAACTTCTGGAAGTTTGATAATGAATTATAGGAATGATGTGGAAAGTTTGGTCTAATTTCATCAAGTCGCTATTGGGTTTTTAGCGTGACACATGAGATACTTGTTTAACAAGAAAAATTGGTATCGCATTGAGCAAATTAGCTCTAAATTGAGTTGCGATTGAAGGATTAGGTACGTATTATTATTTATGACTCATAGGAATAAGAATCGTCAAATTTCGAGTTCGTATCATGGAGTTACTGCCTTTTTAGTGAAAATAAATATTGCTAGTGCAACAGGTTCTAGTGCGCACCTTTAGCTCATTTCAACATTTTTGGACGAAAGAACACGGCTTGGGGCAATATTTGAGCGCTAAACCGCTGAAAATATTGAGGTAATCACTTATGATCATTTCTACTCCATAATATTGAATTATTATCGAATAATCCGACTAGCTTACATGACTTTGAGGTGTATATCGGGGATTTGGACCTAGGGATTTGAAAATAAGATTAGAGAATTTGGAGGTCGAGTTGATGTCGGAATTTGGTAAAATTGGTATGGTTAGACTAGTGGTTTAATGAGCTTTTGGATTTTGTAACTTTTATCGTGTTCCGAGACATGGGCTACATGGGCGATTTTTGAGTTAAAGTTTGGATTTTATTGGAAATTAGTATTTTCTTATGGAATTAATTCCAATAATTTGCACTGACTGAATCAAATTAATTGTAGCTAGATACGGTCCTGAGTGACTGACTGTTAGTCGATGTTTATATATATACGAGATGGAATCTCCTTGGGCTAGATTGGCCATAAACAATACCGAGTGACCGAATGATTAGCGACCCGTAGTACATGAGGTCTTTCCATTGGGATGTCACATTCCTCAAATCATGCAGAATTAATCTATTTTGCTAGTACTGAGTTTAACTGTTAAACTTGACTATATTTCTGCACCATTATTTATGAACTCGACTGTACCAGCGGAGCTCGTTACTACTTTCAGCCCAGAGGTTAGTCTTGTTACTTATTGAGTTGGTTGTACTCATACTACACTCTGCACCTCGTGTGCAGATCCAGGTGCTTTCAGACACGACGACTGTTAGATCCAGAGTGCTATCCGTTGGAGACTATCAAGGTAGTTGTCTGACGTCCGCTCACCTTGACTCTCTCTCTTTCTATCAGTTATTGTACTATTCTATACTGTCAGACAGTGTTTTTATCGGTCATACTTTGTATTCATATTAGATGCTGATGTACTTAGTGACACCGGATTTTGGGGAGTGTTTATATCTATATTTGTGAGATTTCTTCCGCTGAATTTAAATATTATGTTTTCAAATTTAAGAGATATGGTATTTTATTGAGATAGCCAGCTTTCCTAGTATTGAGATAAGCCATCACGACAAGTGAAATTTTGGGTCGTGACATAAGTGCTCTTAACTTAATATTGGTCAAGTTATCCGAATCCATGTTTGCTTTTAACATGAAATTGTTACTTGGTCAATTCCATGTAATTGTGTAGTTGGCTAATATGGTTATATCCGTACATTTTTTCAAGTATTAGAGAAATCGAACTTTAAATCATGTTTAAACCATGCATTGAAACTGTTGGGACCCACAAAGGTCGTGTACATATTGAATTATCTGCTAAATTGTTGTTTCATGCTCACTCACGAGTTTTACTTGCATATTACACCTTGGTCTCTCTCTTGTTCATTATTGATGCATCATATTATTGTTGTTGGGCCGTTTATTATGATTTCTGAGAGCCCGAGAGACTGGAGAGGTTGATGACTGAGTGAGGACAAGGGCCTAATTGTGAGGATATTTATATGATCGGGCTGCACGCCATAACATATTTCATTGATTTATGCCATAATTTGGCTTGTTTTAGAGCTTACGCTGAAGGATCCCCTCCGAAGTCTATACACACCCCCACTGAGCGCAGGTACCTATTGAGTGCGAGTGCTGTGTTCAGATCTTTATTTAGTATTGTTACTTACTGAGTTAGTTGTACTCATAGTACACCCTGCACTTCGTGTGCAGATCCAGGTGCTCTCGGACATAGTGGGTGTTAATTCCTTTGCATAGTTGATTTTTCCGGAGATTCCGAGGTAGCTGATGTGTTTCACAGACCTTGTCTCTCCTTCCCTATCTTCTTGTTTCAGACTATTATAGACCGTGTTTTTTAGACTTGTGATGTATAGATGCTCATGTATTTTGTGACACCCGGGTAGTTGGGAATTCTGTGTCATATTTTGGATTTTCTATCCCGTTTATGAGAATGTTTGCTATTAAATCTGTTTTAATTCATTCATGTTAAAAGTGTTGGAAATATTTGTGAGAAGTTGGCTTGCCTAGTACCACGTTAGGCTCCATCACAACAGGATAGGATTTTGGGTCGGTACAAGTTGGTATCAGAGCCTAGGTTACATACACTATCATGAGAAGGTTTAGTAGAGTTTTGCGGATCGATACAGAGACTATTGTACTTATCTTCGAGAGGTTGTTGAACACTTAGGAAAATGTTTACTCTCTTGTATTCTGTCGTACGTATTTGTTGATTCCGAAAACTAAATTTCTGATATTCTATTCTTCCACAGATGGTGAGGACACATACTACCGAATCAGACGGTCAGCTACTAGTGCCACTAGTTAGGGCCGCAAGAGGACGGAGCCGTGGTAGAGGCCAGGGCTGAGGTAAAGGTCGAGGTGTAGCTCGTACAGCAGTGGGAGAAGCACATGTAGCACCACCAGTTGCTCCATCTCAGGAGCATATTCCAGATATAGTTGAGTCAGCGGGTCCAGCTCAGGCACCAGCTGCACCTATTGTGATTCCAGGCCTTCAAGAGGCTCTAGCACAGATATTGATAGTTTGCACTGGCCTTGCTTAGGTGGTTTTGGCTCAGGCTGCACCTGCCACTTCTCAGGACGGAGGAGGTACTCATACCTCTATTGCCCGTACTCCAAAGCAGGTAGTGTAGGGACTTCAGATACCTGGGGCACTACCAGCCCAACCAGTTGTAGCTGCTCAGGCTCAGGTTGTCCCCGTTGTGGAAAATGATGAGCTTAGGAGACTTGAGAGATTTGGGAGGCTTCCACGTCCATCATTTAGAGGCACCTCCATCATTTAGAGGTGCTGAGTCAGAAGCTACTCGGGGTTTTCTGGATAAGTGCCAGTGGATGCTTCGAACAATGGGTATTCTGGAGACCAGTGGGGTCTTGTTCACTTCTATTCCGTTTTCTGGGGCTGCCTTCAAATGGTGGTAGGCTTATGAGAGGCACAGGTCAGTCGGTGCAGTACCTTACATGGCTAGAGTTCTATGTTCTCTTTTTAGAGAACTTAATGCCGTAATATCGCTGGGAGGAGCTGCGCAGACAGATTGAGCAGCTTTGGCAGGATGGCATGTTTGTGACCCAATACGAGATGAGGTTTTCTGAGTTGGCTCGTCACACAGTTTGGTTGGTTCCCACTGATATAGAGAGCTACCTCACATATCAACTATGGTTACTTATGACTCGGGAAAGGGTATATGGTGCTACTTTTGAGGAGGTGGTTGATATTGCTCGGCAGATAGAGATGGTCTGTATCCAGGAACTAGGAGAGAGGGAGGACAAAAGGCCTCGTGGACCGTGTGGTTTCAACGGTGTTCCTTTAGTGGGTCAGGTTTACCAAGGCAGAGGTTGTCCTTACAGGTACGCTCAGACGGGTCATCCAGTTCACCGTGGTGCATCATCCAACCATGGTTAATATAGTTCTCATTAGGGGTAGCTTAGAGTTCGACCCGTTCTCCTTCAGTTTAGGGTTCATTTGCATCGGGTGCTTTTAGCAATTTTTCTGGTTCTCGGGGCCCGATTCAATCCCTACCACCACCAGTACCAGGGAGTTGCTTTGAGTGCGAGGATTTTAGGCATATGTGGAGGCAGTTTACTCGTCGTCCGGGAGGTCCAGTGCAGTAGAGGAGTCAGACTATGATTTCAGCACCAGTTACTTCGCCACCCACCCAGCCAGCTCGAGGTGAGGCTCAGCCATCTAGGGGTCGCCCAAGAGGGGGAGACCGATCAGGTGGCATTTAGGCACGATTCTATTCTTTTCCTTCCATGCCAGATGTCGTTGCTTCACATGCAGTGATCACATGTATTGTCTCAGTGTGCCACAGGGAAGCTTATATATTATTTGACCTTGGTTTCACTTATTCGTATGTATCAGCGTACTTTACTCATTATCTGGATATGCCCTGTGACTCCTTAGTTTCACATATTCGTGTATCTACGCCAGTGGGTGATACTATTATTCTGGACCGTGTATATCAGTCGTGTGTGGTAGTAATTGAGGGACTAGAGACTAGAGCTGATATTTTATTGCTCAGTATGGTTGATTGCGAGACTTTCTAGATGTATTTCTTGTAGACATACGGGGAATGCCACCCAACAGAGATATTGATTTCAGTATTGACTTGGTGTCGCGCACATAACCCATTTCTATTCCTCTGTATGGTATGGCACCAACTAAATTGAAAGAATTGAAAGGGCAACTTCAGGAACTTCTTGATAAGAGGTTTATTAGGACTAGTGTGTCGCCTTGGGGTTCACTGGTTTTTTTTGTGAAAAGGAAAGATGGTACTATGCGGATGAGCATCGATTACAGGCAGTTGAACAAAGTTACAATCAATAACAAGTATCCTTTGCCATGTATTGATTATTTATTTGACCATCTTTGGGGAGCGAAGGTATTATCCAAAATTGATTTGAGATATAAGTATCACCAGTTGAAAATTAGGGATTCGAATATTCTAAAGATGGCATTAAAGACTCGTTATGGCCACCATGATTTTCTCGTGATATCTTTTGGACTGACCAACGCCCCAATAGCATTTATGAACTTGATAAATAGCATATTCCAGTCGTATCTTGATTCATTTGTCGTGGCATTTATTGATGATATCCTGGTGTACTCATGTAGCCAGGAGGACCATGCACAATACTTGGGTATTGTATTATAGAGGCTGAAAGAGGAGAGACTTTATGCCAAATTCTCTAAGTGTGAGTTCTCACTTGGTTCGATGGCATTCTTGGGGCACATCGTGTCTAGTGAAGGAATTAAGGTTGATCAGAAGAAGATAGAGGCATTTCGGAGTTGGCCCAAGCCATCTTCAGCTACTGAGATTCAGAGTTTTCTCGGCTTGGCCTGTTATTATCGTCGCTCCGTGGATGTTTTTTCATCTATTGCATCGTTTTTGACTAAATTGACCCATAAATGTGCTCCATTCAGAAGGTCAGATGAGTGTGAAGATAGCTTTCAGAAGCTCAAGACTTTCTTAACCACATCTCCAGTTCTAGTTTTTTGTTCAGCTTCAGGCTTTTATACAGTGTATTGTGACACTTCTCGGATTGGTATTGGGTGTGTCTTAATGCAGGAATGTAGAGTGATTGCTTATGCTTCGCGTCAGTTAAAGTCATATGAAATGAACTACCATGTTCGTGATTTGGAGTTGGCAACTATTATTCATGCATTAAAGATTTGGAGGCATTATCTCTATGGTGTGTCTTGTGAGGTGTTTACAGATCATTGGAGTCTCCAGCACTTGTTCAAATAGAAAGATCTAAATTTGAGGCAGCGGAGATGGTTGATGCTGCTAAAGGGCTATGATATCACTATTCTGTATCATCCCGGGAAGGCCAATACGGTGGTTGATGCCTTGAGTATAAAGGTGGTGAGTATGGGTGGCCTTGCATTCATTCTTGTTGGTGAAAGGTCTCATGCGGTCGATGTTTAGGCCTTGGCCAACCAGTTCGTGAGATTAGATGTTTTAGAGCATAGTCAGATTATAGCTTGTGTGGTTTCTCGATCTTCTTTATATGATCGTATCAGAAAGCACCATTACGATGATCTCTATTTGCTTGTCCTGAAGGACACAATTCAGCATAGTGATGCCAGAGATGTTACTATTGGGGATGATGGGGTATTGAGGATGTGGGGTTGGATTTGTATGCCAAATGTAGATGGACTGAGTGAATTGATTCTTGAAGAAGTCCATACTTCACGATATTACATTCATCCGGGTAATGCTAAGATGTACCAGGCCTTGAGGCAGCACTATTGGTAGAGAAAAATGAAGAAAGATATAGTTGGGTTTGTAGCTCGGTGTTTAAATTGTCAACAGGTGAAGTATGAGCATTAGAGACCCGGCGGATTACTTCAGAGACTTGAAATTCATGAGTGAAAGTGGGAGCGTATTACCATGGACTTCATATTTGGGCTCCGACAGGCTTTGAGGAAGTTTGATGTTGTTTGGGTGATTGTAGATCGGTTGACCAAGTCCGTGCATTTTATGCCAGTTGGTACTACTTATTCTTAGGAGCGGTTGGCTGAGATTTATATCCGCGAGATTGTTCGCCTTCACGGTGTGCCAGTGTCCATCATTTCAGATTGGGGCACGCATTTTACAACACATTTTTGGATAGCAGTGCAGTGAGAATTGGGCACACAAGTGTAGTTGAGTACAACATTTCACCCTCAGACAGACGGACAATCCAAGTGCACTATTGATATATTAGAGGATATGCTATGTTCCTGTGTCATTGATTTTGGCGGTTCTTTGGACCAATTTCTGCCACTGGCAGAGTTTGCTTACAATAACATCTATCAATCGAGCATTTAGATGGCTCCGTATGAGGCTTTATATAAGAGACGGTGTCGGTCTCCGGTGGGTTGGTTTGAGCCGGGTTTGGCTAGGCTATTGGGCACTTATTTGGTACAGGATGCTTTGGAAAAGGTTAAATTGATTCAGGATCAACTTCGCACGGCGCAGTCTATACAGAAGAGTTATGCCGATCGGAAGGCCCGTGATGTTGCTTACATGGTTGGCGAGAAGGTTCTGCTCAATGTTTCACCCATGAAAGGTGTGTTGATGTTCGGGAAGAAGGGCAAGTTGAGTCCTAGGTATGTTGGGCCTTTTGAAATACTTAATAAGATTGGAGAGATGGCTTATGAACTTGCTTTTCCCCTTTACCTATCAGGTGTTCATCTAGTGTTTTCATGTATCTAAGCTCCAAAAGTATGTCGGGGATCCGTGTCATGTTTTGGATTTCAGCACAGTGCAGTTGGATGGTAATTTAACTTATGATGTGGAGCCAGTAGCCATTTTAGACTGGAAGGTTCGAAAGTTGAGATCAAAGAATATAGCCTCAGTGGAGGTACAATGGAGAGGTCAGCCAGTCGGAGAAGCTACTTGGAAGAATGAGCAGGAGAGGAGGAGCAAGCATCCACACCTATTTGAGACTCCAGGTATGATTCTAAGCCCGTTCGAGGACGAACGTTTGTTTAAGATAGGGAGAATGTAACAACTCGGCCGGTTGTTTTGAGTATTACAACCCCATTCTCCCATTCACTGATCAATGTATTCTTTACAGTTATTATATGAGTTGCCGGGGTAATTGGTTCGGGTCCGGTGAGATTTTGAAATGAATTGAGAAACTTAGTCTCCAACATGAAAATTTAAGTTGAAAAGGTTGACATGATGTTGATTTATGTGTAAACGACCCCGGAATAAAATTTTGATGATTCCAATAGCTATGTATGGTGATTTTGGACATAGGAGTGTGTCTGGAAAATTATTTAGAAGTCCGTACTTAAATTGGGCTTGAAATGGATAAAATAGAAATTTAAGTTTGAATGTTTGACCGGGGAGTTGACTTTTTGATATTGGACCGGAATTCAATTCTGGAAATTTGAATAGGTATGTTATGTCATTTATGACTTGTGTGCAAACGTTGAGGTCAATCGGACTTGATTTGATAGGTTTCAGCATCGAATATAGAATTTGGAAATTCTTAGTTTCATTAAGCTTTAATTGGGGTATGATTCACGGTTTTAGCATTATTTGATGTGATTTGAGGTTTTGACTAAGTTCGTATAACGTTTTAGGACTTGTTAGTATGCTTGGTTGAGGTCCGGGGGGCCTCGGGTGTGATTCAGAGTGGTTTCAGACCATTTTCCCTGGTTTTGCAATTGCTGGAACTGGTGTCTGGTGTTGTCCTTCGCGAACGCGAGGGTCTCACGCATTCACAAAGAAGGATTTTGGGGTGATGGGATTTGCCCATCGCGAACACGATGAAAAAGGTGCAAACGAGGAACAGAGGCTGGGGAAGCCTACGTGAACGCGAGTGAGCTGACGCGAATGCGAATGCGAATGCGAATGCGAATGCGAATGCGAAGAGGAATGGGAGTTGGGGGCCTACCTGGCGTAAAGCCTTCGCGAACGCGTACGGCAAAGATCGGAAGGATTCGCAAACGCAACAAGGAGGTCGCGAACACGAAGGAGAAAATGCTAGCAGCACATTTTTGTGCTTCGCGAACGCGAGGCAAGGGCCGCGTTCGCAAAGAAGAGATGCATGGACAAAAACCTTAAGTATTTTTGATAAATTAGAGCTCGGGAAAAGGCAATTTTGGGAGATTTTAGGGGAAAACAATAGGGTAAGTGTTCTTAACTCAATATTGATCAAATTACCCGAATCCATGGTTATTTTTAATATATAATTGGTGAATTAAATTGAAAAATTTAGAAAACCCTCTTTGTTTAATTTGAAGATTTAATTGATGTCGGAATTCGGTAAAATTTGTATGGTTGGACCCGTGGTTGAATGTGCGTTCATATTTTATAACTTTTGTCGGGTTCCGAGATGTGTCCCCACATGCGAATTTTGAGTTAAATTTCAGATTTTGTTGGAAAATTAGTATTTTCATATGGAATTAATTCCTATAATTTGTATTGACTGAATCAAATTAATTATGACTAGATTCGAGGCATTTGGAGATAGATTCGCGAGGCAAAGGCATATATGTGTAAGGAATTGCACGGTTTGAGGTATGTAACAATTCTAAATTTGGTCCTCAGGGTATGAAATCCTACATTTTGTGATATGTGATTGGTTTTAAGGTGACGCACATGCTAGGTGACCGACATGTGGGAATGTACCATAGAAATTTTAACTTGGTCAATTCCATAAAACTGTGTAGTTGAATAATCTGTTGATATCCGTACATTTTTCACGTATTAGAGAAATCGAACTATAAATCATGTTTAAACCATGTGTTGACATTGTTGGGACCCACATAGGTCGTGTACATGTTGAATTATCTGCTAAATTGTGGTTTCATACTCAGTCACGATTTTTACTTGCATATTACATCTTAGTCTCTCTCTTGTTCATTATTGATGCATTATATCATTGTTGTTGGGCTGCTTATCATGATTTCTGAGAGCCAGAGAGACTGGAGAGGTTGATGACTGAGTGAGGCCGAGGGCCTAATTGTGAGGATATTTATGTGATCGGGTTTTACGCCGCAATATGTTTCATTGATTTATGCCATGATTTGGCTTGTTATAGCGTTTGGTCTGAAGGATCGCCTCCGGAGTCTGTATACACCTCTAGTGAGTGGAGGTACCTATTGAGTGCGAGTGCCGAGTGCTGAGTGATTGAGAGGAATGAGTGACTGTGAGGAAAGAGTGATTGTGAGGTTGGATTGAATGGGAGGACTGGGTGACTGTTTCTGTGAGAGGATGCATTGATTTCATTATTGCTGCATTTCAGCTGTCATATATCACTATTTTGAAAATTTCTGAAAAGACATTATCTTATGTTTCAGTCGAATTTGATATGAAATTACTGTTTGAGTTTTAAATGTTGAACTTGAAAGTATGCCTACCTTCTTATGTTGAAAGTTATTGTAATTGGACTTAGCTGTGAAGCTCATTACTATCTTCAGATCTTTATTTAGTATTGTTACTTACTGAGTTAGTTGTACTCATAGTACACCCTGCACTTCGTGTGCAGATCCAGGTGCTCTCGGACACAGTGGGTGTTAATTCCTTTGCATAGTTGATTTTTCCGGAGATTCCGAGGTAGCTGATGTGTTTCACAGACCTTGTCTCTCCTTCCCTATCTTCTTGTTTCAGACTATTATAGACCGTGTTTTTCAGACTTGTGATGTATAGATGCTCATGTATTTTGTGACACCCGGGTAGTTGGGAATTCTGTGTTATATTTTGGATTTTCTATCCTGTTTATGAGAATATTTGCTATTAAATCTGTTTTAATTCATTCTTGTTAAAAGTGTTGGAAATATTTGTGAGAAGTTGGCTTGCCTAGTACCACGTTAGGCGCCATCAAGACATGTTAGGATTTTGGGTCGTGACAATTGCAAGCCTCATATTCACAGTTAACCATCCACTATATATAGATGAAAACTTTCAAAAAAACGCTATATATATATATATATATATATATATATATATATATATATATATATATATATATATATAAAGTTGGGAATAGAAAAAGTGATGTGGCACTCTCTATTGCTAAAATTCCTATTTATCTATTCTCTCATTTTTTTGACCTTTTACTCTTAGTTTTCCCTTTAAAAATTCAGAAAAATAAAATTACTCTATTTATCTTTTCCTTAAATGTGTTTCATTAATTTCTTTTCTCATTATTTTGGCCACACCAAGAGATTGTAACGTATGAGTTACAATATGCTTTTAACTTAGAAACTCCATTCTCTCTCTCTCTCTCTCTCTCTCTCTCTCTCTCTCTCTCTCTCTCTCTCTCTATATATATATATATATATATATATATATATATATATATATATATATATATATATATATTCTGTGAAAATAGTTAGTGACAATTGATCCATAGTTGATAGACGGAGGTGGAATTAGGTGGATTCACGTGGTGGTCATACGCGGTAGAGAAGGCGGAGAAGAACATAAGGTGGTGGCTTGATTTTGCTTTTTTTACTTTTTTTTCTTTTCCAAATATAAGGGTAATGAATCCTTGAGCTTCTAAAGTGTTTATGTGTCATGAGAGTTTAGTTTTATTCTTTACTGGCTACTGCTATCTCTTTTTCTTTTAAAAGGAAGTCTGTCATTATTAGGGTTTGTGTATCATGGTTTTTCTTACCAAGAGTACCTTTAATCTTCTTCTAAATCTGAGCGCAGACCGTAACTAATACGACAAATTTATTTTATCGTGTATGTTTGTTTGGTTCTTTCTTTGGACCCAATCATTTGATCATTTTGTCATTGTTTTCTTCTCATAATGCATAAATTCCATATTGTAGTGTTAATACAATATTTATTCTGAAACCATGAACACACACACACACACACACACACACACACACACATATATATATATATATATATATATATATATATATATATATATATATATATATATATATAAAAGACGGTAACCTCCCCCTAGGATGGTTCCATTTGGAAATTACATGGACTAGCTTTAGACACCCCACATGGAAGACAGGGTGGATCTTTAGCTTGGAAAGAAACTGAAGTCTTTAGGCAACTTGTCCTACTTTCTCTATGATGAGGAATGTCCCCTCATACTTGCGGCTGACACCCTTACTAGAAAAGAAGGAAAGATTTTTTGCAATAATGGATTTTTTTTATCATCCTTCCGCTTGGAAATTCAGTTTCATGATTGAGTTTTCCATTTCTTCTACAGATGTTTGGGGTCTAGCCCTCATAGAAAATTGCCTATGAGATCACATTCCACCGGTTTTTTAAGATTGGAGGGCTCCTTCTAGTGCTAAATAAAAAAGATCTTTGAGCAAGGGCTAGCTTTTCAACAGGCAAAGAAAGGCCTCACCAAACACTCCATGCCCAAAGGAAGAAGCAAATGAGCAATCGATCGACGAGGAAATGAATAGTGATGCAAGTCTTCATCAAAGCTCACACGCTAAGTTTGGAACCCTTACCCTTTCCGGCAAAAACCAAAGCATCAAAGACATTTGCCACCTAGTAAAAAGTCGACAGTCGATGAAGAAAACTGCTTCAATTATGGACATCCCAGTGGCCCCCCCACATCAGGTTTTTGAGAAAGAAAAAATAAGAATTGTTTTTAACTGCCTATCGGCCATCTTCTATGTTCTAGGTCCTTTCCTCACTGAGGACCATGGGCCAATAACTTCAGAACCGGTTCTATGGAAGCACGTTCCTCCTTTCCATGCCTTCCTCCATGGTCTTTGGTTCGTATAGTAGTACATTTGAGAACTGGTTCAAACTATCACATAGGTTGTCCCCAGTACAAAAGGTCAATTCAATGCTCAAGTTAGGGGGGGGGTCAATTTTTCTATTGATCGAGAAAGCTTGGGCAGGACCCCAACCATTAGCACATTCTAAGATTCAGATGACTAATTGGTTGGGAATCATGAATTATCACGTCTTGACTGTCAGTACAGAATCTCGCTCTTCCTATTTTTATTCTTTCCATTTATTAGTAAGTAGTCAGGGAGCTAGACGAAGATCGATGAGTTGTCTGCTTTGTGATTTGCAAACGGGTTTACCGTCATCCCTGAAAAATTTGGTTAGAGTTTTAGAGGGAGAAATAATCTTCTCATGATGCGTTGAAAGTAGGGGAAGAGTCTGATTCAAAAGTATCTAGGATAGATCACGTCGAACTGAAGCACTTAAGAAAGAAGCTGATAAATTTTGGTTAATTTGATACTTATTCTGACACGGTTTATAAGTTCACAAACACAGACATAACCCGGTAATGCCCTATTTTCTTTCATACGCTCGTCCTTCAGAAATACAGGGGGTAAATAACTTTTGTAATGAAGGATCTAGACTTAGATGGGACCAAGCAGAGACAATTCTATACGAATAAGATCGACCCACTTAGAAAAATACCTGAACGAGAAGGGATCAGTGTTGTCAACTGTGCTCGTAATCAGAATGGTTATACCATGGAAAGATTGGGGACCATCTTTCAAAAATGAACCCCGACACATTTCGTGCGTGGCCGAACTCATAGATCTTGATGTATGCCTTTCTTTTACTTAGACTACAAAAATGCATTGTTCGAGATCCCCACGGAGCGGTATTAAAATTAAGACTACAATCATACAGATTCGACACATGCTTTAATATTGGGCCAGTCCTTGAATAGTTCAAAATGATGTGGTGGCCAAGATATGGACTGCTTAAATAAAGGATGCCTCTCATGAATTTAGTCCATTATGGTTTCCTTTACCATTCCAGACTACTAAATTCAGTTCTAGCAGTTGCCATCTCACGAGATTGGACCATTCACCAACTTGACGTGAAAAATGCCTTCCTCCATGGTCTTTGACTTTAAGAGGTATATATACAACAACCTCCTGGAGTTGTTGATCCTTCTAAGCCTACTCGTCTTTGTCTCTTTCATAAGGCCATTGTTGGTTTTCGTTAATCATAATTGGCATGCTTTCAACGGTTCAGTACCTATCTTCTCCAAAGTGGATTTCGTGAGAGTGTTGCGGATACCTCCATCTATCTTTCTTCACCATTCTTCTGTTGGTTGTATTGCGCTTTTACTTTATGTTGACGACATCATCTTAACTGGTGATAACGGATCTCTTCTCACCCAATTTATTCACCATCTCAGTAAATATTTTGCCATGTAGGACTTGGGTTATCTCAATGACTTTCTTGGCATTGAAGCTCAGCGTGACTCCTATGGCCTTCTTCTGTCACAAACCAAATATGCTTTAGATTAATTTTGAATTGAGCTTTGGTACTGAGGATGACCTATGAGATGGTTTGAACCGATTCTCAAACCTACTACTATACCAACAGTCTTCTTCGGCTAAAGCTGGAAAATCCAACTCTTGTTTTGTTAAAAAGAGATCTTGCATCAAGGGCTATCGACCCGACAGTTCTTCATTGGTCCATTTAGTGGATACTCCCCCAAAACACAAGATCATATTGAATAGTAACTTCAAGGAAGATAGCATTGGGACATGCTATTACCTATGTATGGTGACGGGTGTCATGCCAGAGTCTGTCCGGGTGGGCTGAAGCTAAAGCAGGAGAAGAGAGTTAGCTTTCTGCTGAGTGAGTCCAAACAGGAGCAAATGCACACTAGATCAGAGCAAGTTTAGCTGGCCCAATAGCGCAGACACCTACTAGGATGAGGCATAGCAGGAATGGAACCCACATCTTGTTAAGCTGCTCCAGCAAGCACCCCTTTCGGAAGCTCAATTTGTAGGATCGGGGAGAACACTCGCAGGCGTACAAGAGTTTTGAGAGAGCGCAAAACTCTAACTTGAGTAAGTGCTAGCCAGGCAAAAGGGTTAGCCTGAAGTGGTGATATATCTAAAGGGGGAATGTGTAACAGTTAGATTCAGCATGCTCTTAGAATAGTAGTGGAAATCCAAACGCCTATCCCAACACGGAGAGATTATCCACTGCATCTACATAAGGAATAGTCTAGTCCAATATTTCTTGTCCTTAAAATATCATATATGCACTTCTCTTTTATGTCTACCGAAGGAACATGAGGAACAAAAATTGACTTTTATGTTGAAATCTTTCCCGTTGGAAGTCTGGGGGCACCTTGCACATCTTGGAAAAATCATACTTTGTATCTGAAGTTATTGTCACATGGTCCTCAATGAGGAAAGGACCAAGAACAGAGAAGAGGGCCGATGGAAAGTTAAAAGCAATTCTTATTTCTTGTTTCTCGAAAACCTAATGTGAGGGGACCCACTAGGATGTCCATAATTGAAGCATATGTTTACATCGGCTATCGATTTTTTACTAGGTGGCCGATGTCGTTGATGCTTTGGTTTTCGTAAGAAAGCGCAAGGTCTCCAAACTTAGCGTGTGAGCTTTGATGAAGACCGATGGAACGAGAAGGGATCACTACTGTCAACTATGCACGTTATCAAAATGGTTATACCATGGAAATATTGGGGACCATCTTTCAAAAATGAACCGAACGCATTTCTTGCATGGCCGAACCCATAAATCTTGATGTATGCCAATCTTTTACTTGGACTAAAAAAATGCATTCTTTGAGATCCCCATGGAGCGGTATTCAAATTACGAATATAATCATACAGAATCGATACATGCTTCAATACTGGAACAATCCTTGAATAGTTCAAAATGATGTGGTGGCCAAGATATGGACCGCTTAAAGAAATGATGCATCTCATCAATATAGTCCATTATGTTTTCTTTACCATTTCGGACTACTAATTCAGTTCTAGCAGCTGCCATCTCACGAAATTGGCCCATTCACCAACTTGACGTGAAAACTTCCTTCCTCTATGGTCTTTGATTTTAACAGGTATACATGCAACAACCTCCTGGATTTGTTGATCCTTCTAAGCCTACTCATCTTTGTCATTTTCATAAGGACATTGTTGGTATTCGTCAAGCACAACTGGAATGCTTTCAATGGTTCAGTGCCTATCTTCTCCAAAGTGGCTTTCGTTAGAGTGTTGCGGATACCTCCATCTATCGTTCTCCACCATTCCTCTACTGGTTGTATTTTCAATTTTCTTTATGTTGACAACATCATCTTAACTGGTGACAACGAATCTCTTCTCACTCAATTTATACACCGTCTTAGTAAATATTTTTCCATGAAGGACTTGGGTTATCTCAATGACTTTCATGGCATTGAAGCTCAGCGTGACTCCTCTGGCCTTCTTCTGTCACACTCAGATATGATTTAGATTCATTCCGAATTGACCTTTTGTATTGAGGACGACCTATGAGATAGTTTGAACCGGTTCTCAAACCTACTACTATACGAACAGTCTTCTTCGTCTAAGACTGGCAAATCTAACTCTTGTTTGTTAAAAAACAATCTCGCATCAATGGCTATCGACCCAAAAATGCTCCATTGGTCCATTTAGTGCTCCAGAGTACTGTTGGTGCTCTCCAATATATCACTCACTCGACCGGACCTCCACTATGTTGTTAATTATGCCTTCCAGTTTATGGCCAATCCCATCACTATTTATGATTAGTGTCTTAAACGCATTTTACGGTATTTGAAAGGCACTCTCCATTATATTATGGTCTTAGACTTCCTCATCGCCCTATCTCAACACTTTTTTTGTTACTCTTATGAGGGGTTGATTGTCCAACAATTCGTCATTCAACCACTGGATTATACATTTACTTTGGTGACAATCTAATTTCTTGGGGCTCTAAAAATAAACCAACAGTTGCCTACGCTAGTGCAGAAGCTGAATACAAAGCGTTAGCTATCACTACTTCTGAAATTTGATGGCTCACCTACTTGCTAAAGGATTTACATGTTCCAATTCCTCACCCATTCCTTCTCTTTTGTGACAACTCTCCATACTCTGCTTCCACCTTATTCCTTTCAAGGTTGCACCTTGTCGTAAGTTCTCGCCGTCTCCATTGCGTGCTTCTTCAATATCTCCTCAGGAAGAAGCAAGAGGATGCAGCAAACTAGAAGATTAAGATGGCACTGCACCTAGCCTAGCTTTTACTTTCTTTAAAATCAAAATTTTCTACTGCTCGAATAATGTGTTCCTACAACAATAGTAGTTGAAGAAAGGGCTAAAAGTGGGCTCGGGGAAGGAAGAAAAAGAATTTTGAAATACCGAAAAGGAGGAATAATCCCTTTTCGATCTTTTTGTATCTGTAGTGGAATAAGCCTTGGCATCAACATCGGCATAACTATCTACATCCGAAACATCAGAATCTTCGCCAGCAGACGAATCCGTAGAAAGAGCTGCTACTTAATAATTTGTCGAACCAACAAACTTTTACAAAAAGGTGCAAACTAGGGTGATCGTAGATCAAGGGAAGGTTTAGAATCCTATATGATAATATAGGTAAGCAAAAGTGACTAAAGTCTACCAAGACTTTAGAGGCTACTCATAATTACTGAAACACCACCTAGAACGCAATACGTCGTCAATGAAGTCGTTCAGTCAAGCCTGATGTTCGACCACACCCTTAACACTAATCTAGAAGCATTGATACACGAAACCTGGAAGCTTCGGCAATAGGATCCAGACCCTTTCTGATAAGTTAGAAAAGCATTTGATTGTAAAGTGGAAGCTAAATGATATAGGGCTACCACCCCCTAAATAAAGACCTAGATACAGTGTCGAAGAAAAGGCAGGGTGTTTCGTTTGGCAAAATAACCAACTCGTAAAGGTTGATCTGTGACGTTGCATAGCTCTTTAGAAAGGCAGTAAGAACAAGATTCCATAGAGGAACGCCAAAAAAAAAACAAAAGCCAGCCAGCTCCAGCAGAGTCAAAGTCAAATAAGAAGGGTCTTGAGCCTGGTACTCCTTCTTCAAGCTATCACGCCCATCCAAGCCTATTGCTTCTGTAATAGCAAAAAGAATAGACTGACTGGTACTACTACTTTCACTACTACTGCTAGGGGCTCTTCCACTATGATTCGTTCCTTCACTTCAGGGAAGGTTGAAAGTGAAGCCGAACCAAGGAGAATTAAGTTAGTTGCGTATTCCCGGGCTACAGATCATGCCACTATGCTTGATACATGCAATTGCTTTCCTTGGCACTATATTTAGTGACTTGTCTCCACTCGCCCTCGATCAAACTATCAATTGAATAAGAGAAGAAAGCTTAAGATCCACCGTTTTCGAGCTCCCCCCTTTTTCCTCAATTCGTAGATAAAGAATTAGATTCTTATCCATGGCAAGTGGCATCATATAATAATATAACGGATTCTTTGAGGAGCTTTTTCTCTAACCTCTTTCATGAAATACATGTACCGAAGTTGACTGTCAAAATCCATTGTGACTCTAGAAGTGATAAAGGGAGCTACGCTTTGTCATTTTCGGTATGTTAAGTCTACTAGCTTGCTGGTAGGCGTCAGCGGTAGGTAACATTTTATATGTGTTCCAGAGCATCATAGGCTTTCAAAACAAATCTTGTGAAATCTGTGAAACTTAAGTATGGAGGTGGAAATCGTCCCGCTCGCACGTGCGACTACAAAGATCTGATCCCTGCTGGAACTCGAATAATCCCAATAGTTGTTGTGATAAAACATCACTTTTCTTCCCCTCCAACTGTGAGTCTGGACTGTCGCTGCAAAGTTGAGTGAACTTTATCGTAAGTCTCTTATTGCAACTCAACACTTCTCCAAAATCGCTGAATGCCGAGTTTGAATTCCTCTTTTCTAGTTACTACCCTGTGGGTTCCTTCACTTCAAACGAGAAAATATCCCTTCCAATGTATTATAACATCCCACAGCTTCGGCAAGATCTCTTAGCCCCGTGCATTTTTGGGGCAAGAGCGCTCGATCAGTGAGCTATTACGCACTCTTTCAAGGGTGGCTGCTTCTAAGCAATCCTCCTGGATGTCTCTGCACCCCTACCTCCTTTATCACTAAGCGGTCATCTAGGGGCCTTAGCTGGTAATCCGGGATCTTTCCCTCTCGACGATGAAGCTTATCCCCTATCGTCTCACTAGCCGACATTTACCCCCTCTTATTTTGAGGTCATATCTAGTATTCAGAGTTTGCCTCGATTTGGTACCACTCTCGCGGCCCACACCGAAATACTGCTTTACCTCTAAATGTCCAGTCAACTTTTGTGCCTCAATGCATTTCAGGGAGAACCAGCTAGCTTTGGGTGCGAGTGGCATTCCACCCCTAACCACAACTCACCCGCTGATTCATCAACATTAGTCGGTCGGACCTCCACTTAGTTTCGCCCAAGCTTCATCCTGGTCATGGATAGATCACCGAGGTTCGGGTAGACTCGCTTTCGCGGACAGAGCCAAAGCTAGTAATGCTTTAGTCTACTGGACTTTCGGGTTGCTTCACCTAGCTACACGACGCTTGTATTACTCTTCCACAACCCTGTTTTCAGGGTTTAGGCAGCTCCCATTTCTCTCGCCGCTACAACTAGAATCGCTTTTGCTTTCTTTTCCTCTGGCTACTAAGACCTTTCAGTTCACCTGGTTCTCTCTTTCTTGCCCATGGATTCAGTAGCAGTTCGAAAGGTTTCCCTATTCGGGAATCTCTGGATCTATGGGGATTTTCAACTCCCCGAAGCATTTCGTCGATTACTACATTCTTCCACCTCTCTGGGTGCCTAGTTATCCACCCTAAGCCTTTCCTCCTCTGAACCTTGCCCTCTCGTCACGCTTGCCAACAACCCCTTCCTATCCCCCGATCACTCAGTGGAAGAAGAGGAATCAGGTCATGCAGTCGGAAATTTAATCCTTTCTCCCACTGTCAGTCCTTGGGGTTGATCTCTAGGTTCTGATTCTGCCTCATCTGATAATAGAAGTACCTCCGTAAGGACTCCATCTCAACATCAATTCGCATTTTATGGCTATTTTACTTGAATATTTTCATTAACGCCTTCCTCTTGTAGACAAACAGAAAGCAGAAAGAGAGCCCGAGGTGCTGACCCGCAGCGAGGCAGGCCTGTCTATCCCGATCGGGATGATAAGGACTTGTCCTTCCTTGAATTAACACTTGAGTGAAGCATAAAGCCGGGGGAAATCTCAATAAAAAGAGTCTAGATTTACTTCACCAGAGTAGTGTCGCATAAAAAACGGCTCTTTCCCTTCGCTATAAGCTATGTTCCCAAGTTGGGGAGTACAGGTCCCAGGTCTTTCCTTTCATCTATGGCAGGAAGTCCCTCCAGTTTTTCTGGTTAACGGGGATACCTATTCAAATATGAATTAATTGTCTTTGGGGTCTTCTAATGGCAGGCATGTGCCTCCTCTATTCCTACTTTGGGGTACCTCTTCATCTAGTATCAGACAATTCTATTGATTTGTTCTCGGTGCAAAACAAAGGTTTGGAACCCTAGAACATTTTCTCGTGAACTAGGTTCAGTCAAATAAATAGATGGATTGACCTTTCCTGTCCTGGAAGCTGATCCCCGTTGCCCAAAACCAACAAAGGTTCTAAGAGTCAAGTAAATGCTGGGACATCTTTCCGGTAACTCCGATTAACTTATCTTATTGAGCCTCTCTCCTAGGGTTGGTTTTCTCTTCTGATCCTAAATCATTCAACAACCTGAGTGTTCTAGCTCTCTTGTTCTTGGCTGCTAGATGAGGAGATGGAAAGAGAGATAATAAATCCTCCCCCTAGGATGGTTCCATTTGGAAATTACATGGACTAGCTTTAGACACCCCACATGGAAGACATGGTGGATCTTTAGCTTGGAAAAAAACTGAATGTTTTAGGCAACTTGTCCTACTTTCTCTATGATGGGTAATGCCCCCTCATACTTTCGGCTGACAACCTTACTAAAAAAGAAGGAAAGCTTTTTTGCAATAGTGGATTGTTTTTCTCATCCTTCCTTTTGGAAATTCAGTTTCATGATTAAATTTTCCCTTTCTTCTACAAATGTTGGGGATCCAGCACTCATAGGAAATTGCCTATGAGATCACATTTCATCTATTTTTTTAAGATTGGAGGGCTCCCTCTAGAGCTAAATAAAAAAGATCTTTGAGCAAGGGCAAGCTTTTCAACAGGCGAAGAAAGGCCTCACAAAACACTTCATGCCCAAAGGAAGAAGCAAATGAGCAATCGAGCCACGAGGAAACGAAGAGTGATGCAAGTCTGTATCAAATCTCACAAGCTAAGTTTGGAACCCTTACCCTTTTCTGCGGAAACCAAAGCAACAAAGACATCGTCCACCTAGTGAAACATCGACAGTCGATGAAGAAAAATGCTTCAATTATGGACATCCCATAGGGCCCCCTAACATCAGGTGTTTGAGAAAGAAGAAATCAGAATTGCTTTTAACTTCCTATCGGCCCTTTTCTCTGTTCTAGGTCCTTTCCTCACTGAGGACCATGGGAAAATAACTTCAGATATAAAGCGTGATTTTCCAAGATGTTCAAGGTGTCCCCCCAGCCTTCCAATGGGAAAGACTTCAACATAAAATTTAACTTTTATTCTTTTTGTTCCCACGACAGACGTATGCTCGGTTGAAGGTGGATTTAGAAAGGATCAGCAGCAACGCATATATGATATTTTAAGGAAAAGAAATATTAGACTAGACTATTCCTTATGTAGATGTAGTGGATAAGCTCTCCGTGTTAGGATAGGCGTTCGGATTACCACAGCTATTCTAAGAGCGTGCTGAATTCAACCGTTGCACGTTCCCCCTTTGGCTAAACCACCACTTCTGGCTAACCCTTTTTCATGGCCGTCACTTACTCAAGTTAGAGTTTTGTGCTCTCTCAAAATGCCTGCCCGCCTGCAAGTATTCTCCCCGGTCCTACAAATTGAGCTTCCGAAAGGGGCGCTTGATGGATCAGCTCAACGAGATGCGAGTTCAATTCCCACTATGCCTCATCCTAGTAGGTGTTTGCGCCATTGGGCCAACTAAAATTGCTCTGATCTAGTGTGTGTCCTCTCCAATATATCAGAATGGCTATACCCTATTTTTAAGGATATTTGGCTGGTTGTCCAACAATTCATCGCTCAATCACTGAATTCTGCATTTACTTTGGTGACAATATAATTTCTTGGGGTTCTAAAAAGAAACCAACAATTTCCTGTGCTAGTGCAGAAGCTGAATACAAAGCATTAGCTATCACTGCTTCTGAAATTTGATGGCTCTCCTACTTGCTAAAGGATTTACATGTGTCAATTTCTCACCCATTCTTTCTCTTTTGTGACAAATCTTCATACTCTGCTTCCACCTTATTACTTTAAAGGTTGCACTTTATCGTAAGTTCACGCGGTCTCCATTGCGTGCTTCTTCAGTATCTCCTCAGGAAGCAGCAAGAGGACGCGGAAAACTAGAAGATTAAGATGGCACCTCAACTAGCCTAAATTTTACTTTCTTTCAAATCAGAATGTTTTCCTGCTTGAAGAATGTGTTCCTACCACAATAGTAGTTGAAGAAAGGGCTAAAGGTGGGCTCGGGGAAGGAAGAACATGAATTTCAAATCCCAAAAAGGAGGAATAATCCCTTTTATTTCTTTTTGTATCCGTAGTGGAATAAGACTTATCATCAGCATCAACATAACTATCTCCATCCGATACATGATAATCCTCATCAGCAAACGAATCCATAAAAAGAGATGCCACTTAATAATTTGTAGAACCAACAAACTTTTACAAAAATGTGCAAACTAGGGTGATCGTAGATCAAGGGAAGGATTAGAATATTATGGGAAAAGATAGGTAAGCAAAAGTGACTAAAGGCTACCAAGACTTTAGAGGCCATCCATAATTACTGAAACACCACCTAGAACGAAATACGTCGTCAATGAAGTCGGTCAGTCAAGCCTAATCTTCGACCACACCCTTAACACTAATCTAGAAGCATTGATACACGAAAAACAGAATTATGAGATTCGGCAACAGGATCCAGACCCCTTTCGAGAAGCTAGAAAAGTATTTGATGGTAAAGTGGAAGCTAAAGGATATAAGGCTACCACCCTCTAAATAAAAATCAAGATACAGAGTAGAACTAAAAGAAGGGTGTTGCGTTTTGTAAATAAACAACTCGGACAGCTTGATATGTGACGTCGCATTGCTCTTTAGGAAGGCAGTAAGAACTAGATTCCATAGAGATGTGCCATCAAAACAGAAGCCAGCAAGTTCCAAAAGAGTCAAAGTCAAATAAGAAGGGCCTTGAGCCCGGTACTCCTTCTTCAAGCTATCACGCACATCCAAGCCTATTGCTTCTGTAACAGCAAAAGGAATAGACTAACCGCTACTACTACTTTCACTACTACAACTAGAGGCTCTTTCACTCAGATTCTTTCCTTCGCTTTAGGGAAGGTTGAAAGTGAAGCCGAAAGAAGGAGAGTTAAGTTAATTGCTCATTCCCCGACTACAGTTCATGCCATTATGCTTGATACATGCAATTTCTTTCCTTAGCACTCTACTTAGTGACTTGTCCCTGCTCTCCCTAGATCACATTATCAATTGAATAGGAGAAGAAAGCTCAAGATTCACTGTTTTCGAGATCCCATTTTTTTCTCAATTCGTAGATAGAGAATCAGAATCTTATTCATGGCAAGTGGCATCGTATAATAATATAACGGATGCTTTTAGGATCTTTATCTCTAACCTCTTTCATTAAATTACATGTCCCGAAGTTGACTGTCGAAATTCATTGTAACTCTGGAGGTGATAAGGGGAGCTACGCTTTGTCATTTCCGGTATGTTATGTCTGTAGTTAACTTTATGTATGTGTTCCAGAGTATCATAGACATTCAAAACAAATCTTGCGGATTCTGTGAAACTTAAGTATGGAGGTGGGAATCGTCCCGCTGGCACGTGTGGCTGCAAAGATCCGATCCCCGCTGGAACTCGAACAATCCCAATAGTTGTTGCGACAAAGCATCACTTTTCTTCCCCTCCAACCATGAGTCTGGACTGTCGCTGCAAAGTTGAGTGAACTTTATCGTAAGTCTCGTAGTGCAACTCAACTCTTCTCCGAATGGCTGAATGTTGGGTTTGAATCCCTCCCTTCTAGTTACCGCTCTGTGGGTTCCTTCACTTCGAAACAGAAAATATCCATGCTGATGTATTTTGACATCCCACAGCTTCGGCAGGATCGCTTAGCCCCATTCATCTTCGACGCAAGAGCCCTCGATCAGTGAGCTATTACACATTCTTTCAAGGGTGGCTGCTTATAGGAAAACCTCCTGGCTGTTTCTGTACCCCTACCTCCTTTATCACTGAGTGGTCATTTAGGGGCCTTAGCTGGTGATCCGGGTTCTTTGCCTCTTGACGATGAAGCTTATCCCTCATCGTCTCACTAACCGACATTTACCCCCTCTTATTTTGAGGTCATATCTATTATTCAAAGTTTGCCTCGATTTGGTACCACTCTCGCAGCCCGCACCGAAAACGTGCTTTGCCCCTAGATGTTCAGTCAATTATTGCACCTCAATGCATTTTGGGGAGAACCATCTAGCTCTGACTGCTACTGGCATTTCACCCCTAACCACAACTCACCTGATGATTCTTCAACATCAGTCGGTCGGACCTCCACTTAGTTTCACCCAATCTTCATCATGGTCATGTATAGATCACCCAGGTTCGGGTCCATAAGCAGTGACAATTGCCCTATGAAGACTCGCTTTCGCTACCGCTCTGGTGGGTTTCCGTACCCAAGCCACTGCCTATGAGTCTCCGGCTCATTCTTTAACAGGCACGCGGTCAGAGCCTAAGCTAGTGATGCATTCGGCTACTGGACTTTCGCGATGTAGGATGCAGCATTCGGGCTGCTTCGCCTAGCTGCACAACGCTTATATTGCTCTCCCACAACCCCGTTTGCACGGTTTAGGCTGCTCCCATTTTGTCCGCCGCTACTACGGGAATCGCTTTTGCTTTCTTTTACTCTGGCTACTAAGATCTTTCGGTTTGCCTGGTTCTCTCTTTCCTGCCCATTGATTCAATAGCAGTTTGAAAGGTTGCCCTATTCGGGAATCTCCAGATCTAGGCTGATTTTCATCTCCCCGAAGCATTTCGTCGATTACTATGCCCTTCCTTCTCTATGGGTGCCTAGGTATCCACCCTAAGCCTTTCCTCCTTTGAACTTCGCCCTCTTGTCATGCTTGCCGACAACCCAATCAGTGTTTTAAACGGCACGTTCTATGGAAGAAAGGATAGGTCGAAAGGAAGAAGGCATACAAAGAATATATATATATATATATATATATATATATATATATATATATATATATATATATATATATATATATATATATATATATATATATATATATATATATATATATATATATATATATATATATAATTAAGATTTAGCTATAGCTAATTTCTTCATCATTAGTTAAAAGTTATCAGAATAATTACATCTCTTTTTTTCTATTTCTTGATGTTATATATCTATAACTCCGATTGATAAAATCATTCCTTAAATGAGGACAAAATTAATTCAATTGGGCAATTCTAACAGTTGAGTAATTAGAAGAAAACAATCAATTAGAAGTACACCTATCTCTTTGATTAGCAATAGTATTCATCTTCTATATTTTTCAAATGTCTCAAATATAGTTACAAATAAATACCACTTACAAAATTATATATGTATAGTAATTATAAATTCCGTCTACATATATGTATAATAATTATCATAGCTCTTTAATTATAAATAATATTTACATCTAAATACAATCATAATAAATTTTAATTATTTACAATGTTTTATTATGAGCAACCAAAAGGTTAGAGGACTTATGTAACATATTTGTTTTCTCCCTAAATTAAGCGTTGGCTTATCTTTCTCAATTGAGAGGACTTTACCTCAAGAACTTTATTGTCGTAATTCGACAAAAAGGTATATAATTGTTTTATCTTGTATTAATTTTCTGTTTTATATTCACATATATTTTCTTTCATATACATTTGGTTTTTCTTTTTTTCCCTGTGAATGTCTTACACTGTATATTTGTTTCTAAATTTAATTTCTTATTTCTTCGGTATTAGATACTTTTTTACAAACAAAAAAATTAACATGCGCGAAGCTCGGCCAAACTAACTAGTTCCTATATACAATAAAGAACAAGATGGAAAAAGTCCAACACCGAACCCGCTCCCGGTACTCTAGCTCCGCCCTTACCCGGATAGAAGAGCTTGCAGAGATTGCAAATGTGTCCAGCATCAATTACTGTGAAAATTTGCAGTTCAAAAGAGTGAAAATTTGAAAAAATACTACAATTTTCAACAAGAAAAGAAAAAGAAGATAAACTTGATATTTGTTGACTCATTTGGTGTTGTTTTTGACGATTAACAAATGCAATATGCTTGTTAAAAAAAAAATATTCGAGTAATTTGTTTGTGAATGGTTTTGGGGAAATAATCTTACTTGTGGACCAAGCAATTAGAGTCCTAAAAGGTTTTGGTTTATTATACGGAAATATTTTAGCCAAAGCAATTTAGGAAAAATAACTTGTGTTTTATGAAAATTATTTATTTATGTGACTGCAAAAGATAAAAAAGAAGTTTCTTGCGCCACCCAAGCAGTATTAGAATTTGGTTAAAACTTCAAACACCTAGACTCATAATCTCGTCTCAAATATGGAGAATTCTTATCTACACAAATTCCAAGCGTCTATGTCTATCCCTGAATATGTGAACAAATACGGAGATTTAGAGAGTAGCGAACATATTTGGGATGAACTCGTGACCTTATCTGGTAAATTTTGAAGTATTTGTTTTGGTTATGTTTTTTTTTAAAAACATTACATCTTATTAATGTCTTTTGTGTAGGAAGAATAACGAACAAACGTGCGATTTCTACAAAGCTATTTTTCTATGATTTACATGATGAAGGTGCCAACGTTCTAGTTAAGGCAAGTGTAAAAGATTCTGAGTTGTATGAAGAGGAATTTATTAAATTTCATTCTAGTGTGAAGCATGGAGATATCGTCGGAATTATTGGGTTTCCTGGAAAGAGTAAAAGAGGAGAGCTGTGTATATTTTCCAAATCATTCTTCGTGTTATCTCGTTGTTCATCATATGGTTCATTGCCACCGCAGAACGGTGCCCCCAAATGGATGCAACTAAGGTTAGTGAATTTTGTTTTGTCCCATAAATCTACAATTTATCTTAAAGCTTGAACTCATAAAATTTAAATCCTAAATCTACCTTTACGTTTTTGCATGTAACATCGACAAAATGTTTAATGTTATTTTCCAAATTGTTGATACCTCTTTTTTTTTTAAAGAGAAATAAAACCCACCTTGTTGGTGATGTTAGGCCTAGAGGCAAATCTAGCCTTATTATTACATCGGGTTCAACTAAATCTATAACTTTCGATGTGGAATATAAATTTAATGGCCTCGTGTAGTCCTGCAATGTCTCTTACAGCTTGTTTGGATGGTTGTTATGCATCATTTCATAATGTATCGTATAGTATTGTACTGTATCGTTTTGATGTATACAATGTTTGGATAGATTGACACTTTTCGTCATTGCGTAAAGATGGATTTAAAGGATACAATACAATAAAATTTAATTAACAATCAAAACAAACATTGTATTTAAAATAACAATATCATACAACAGGTAACAACCATCCAAACTTAAAGTATGATATCTTTCTAATCTAATGGTTCTCGTGGTTTAATAGGTGGTTTTGGGAGATGATAAAGATGCTTCAGCTGTTTTGGACCAATAAATGTTTTGGCTTTCAATCCTGATGGGAAAAGGTAACGTCTGATCATTCCATGTTCTTGCATCTTATATGTAAATGCACTCACGCACTTATGCCATTATTGAAATTGAACTTCGTTACAGTGTGCGGGATCACGAGTTTTAGATTCTAATGCAATGGTTAATGAACAAAAAGGTGGACTTAGCAGAGGAAAAAAAACAAACGCGATTTCTTTCCTTCTACCTAAGCCATGGCCGACACAGTTACCCGGTGCCTGTACTGGTAGGAGGTAGCAGGTACTCCATAAAATAATCAAAGTGCACGAAACCTAACCCTTACACCACGTGAACTTATTTTAGGAGAACTCAAATAGAAAATTAAGGCAACCTTTTTTGTACAGAGTGAAATTAGTGTGATATGTCCTTAATGGTAGTCTATATTTTGTCTCCAAGTTTTTGGACCACATAGTAAGTTTTGGATCCTTTCAACTAAATGGTGAGAAGAGGAAACAAAGACATTTTTTTTTAAAATAAAACACATACGAATAGTCATTACAACATGTGACTAGTCTAAGCTAACATAGTGCCTATCCAGTCTCTTTCAAAAGGAAAACAAAGACATCATTGTTGAGTTATGTGAAGTTTTACATATTTATTGTGTAATTGTTCATATAAAAGAAAATTTTGTTCTTGGTCGCAAATATATAGTTTGTTGGAAATCACGGGCAAAAGAAACAAGGAGAGTTAAGAAATCTACATCCTAATTCTTGCTCTCTAAAGACGTAAACCTTCAAAATCTCAATAAATTTGAAATTCAAACTCATTAGGATCATGGTTATTCTTATTTTTATATCCGAAAAGGATCAAAACTGCCCATAATCTATTTGCTTTGTTTTAAAATACCCCCGTCCACCTATTTTGTTAAAACTACACTCACCTTTAAAAATTTGGCCCAATTATTCCTTTATTTCTGACGAACTATTGCTAAAATTAAAAAAAACAAAATTGACATGGCAATTATCTATTGGTCAAAATTAAAATCCCACTCCAACCCAAATCTAATCCGTATATAACCCACCCACGACTCATTTTAACTGTTCCGACTCATTAAACCCCCTTTTAGCCCCTCAAAACACCCGATTCCACACCCCACTCATGATCCAATAGTTATTTAGGTTTCATTTAATTTGTCAAAATTTCATATTTTATCTTTTTATCAATCTATTGTTTGGTATCCAATCTCTTTCCATGTTCATTTTCCCCAACCTAATCACCGCCGACGAACTGTGAAGCTAATTTGCTCGCATGATTTCAATTAACTCTAAAAAGCTATATGGTGGCACAACAAATATAACTTTGGCAGAAAGATAACTTATTAAACCCTAAAATCTTAAAATGAACCATTATTTTAATTCCAAAAAATATCAGATTTCACTCAGAAAATTGAATTTACAAAAAAATATTAATTTAAAAATTAAATTAAGGCCGAAAAATCTGAGTGGGAGAGGGAGATCTATGGGTGTTGAAGGGTGAAAATCTAAAAGTTGAAGCCGAAGGTGCTCCTTTGTTGACAATGGTGAGTTATTGTACTTTGGCGACGGAGGATGATTAGAGAAAATGTGGAGTGGGAGTTATTGGCAGGGATGGAAGAGGAGAAGTTGAGAGGTGAAGTTAGGATATTTTAAAAGGAGGGCCCATGGGTCAGGTATGGATGTTTTGGGTCATGAAGGTGGGTTAATAAGTGGATGTTGGGTGAGGTTTTAATTTAAGCCAATAGGAAATTGACACATAATAAGTAATAAAAAAATTCAAAATCAAAATAGGGCCATTAGTTTCGAGGGTCTGAATGGGCCAGGTTTTTAACGAGTAGTATTTTTAAAACCAAAGTGAATAGGTTAGGGGCAATTTTTGCCCTTTTTCGTTTACATATTTGGTTGAAATTAAGTTAACTCAGTTGTTTTTATATCATCAGCTTCATATGTAAGGGGTTATAGTTAGATTTATGTTTGCTACTATGTCATACTCTCTCTTTTCTCACTCATCTTCATCCTTTTAAATTTTCCTTTTAAGTGCTTGTGAGATTTATTTAGAGTAAAAATAATTCTGGGGTTAAAATAGCAGACTTGTGATCATAAACTCCCTATTTCATTTTGCAGTTTCACAAATGGCAGTGAAGATGGACCGTGAGAGATTTTACCTTTTGATCTTCATCTTCCTCCTTTTGCCTTGGTATTCAAATGCGGGGCGGAGCTATCGTTATAGTTATGAATTTGACAAAATTCAGTTAATTTAGCTCGAATTATATTGTGTTAAAAAGATTATTTAATATGTATAAGTAATCTATTCAGAACTCAATAAACAAAAAGAATTGTGGTCCAGAATCTAGAAGCTAAAGATCCTAGCTCCGTCTCTCTTTAAATGTTTCAGATAAAACACAGGTTGCAAATACCTAAAATGTCATTTCCAAAAGCAAATAAGCTGCAAGGCCAATAGTTAGAGAGACAATTTGGTAGCAATTACTTAGTACCTTTCATCTATTCATTAATTCCTACATTATGCAATTGTTACTGCATTTTTCTCCTTGTAGTTGAGTGTACTCTTATGCTATAGAATTCTTTATAAGGAAGGAAGGAAGGTACATTCTTTGTAAGTTGAGTTTGACCATGTTCAATTGGTCATATACAGTGATTATTTGTTCCAACTCTATATTTTTCTTCTTTATTTTTCTCATTTATTTATTTTTCTTTTTGTTTAGAATGTTGAATTTGAGTTAAAGGAAATAAAGCCGCGGCTAAATTTTAGAAGAAGCGAGCTTAAATAATAACTTGAAATCATACATATAAATTTATGAGAATTATCATGCACTTCATGATATTTCATATCATGTTGACATCTAATTCATTCCATAAAAGACTAAAGTTGAGCAAAACAATGGAACAAATAACAAAGTTTAGAAAATTTTGGGTACACCAAAAAATATCATACATTTAATCGGATAAAAATAAGGAGAGCTTACTAAATTAACCCTATAAAGGAACAATTCAAGAATTATAATTTCTCTAAATATAGTACAATTTTGAGGTCTTTGTGTTGATAGGACATCAGAACATCCAACGCATTGTAGGGCATAGAAATTAAAGGGGAAGACTCAAAGTCGTCTATGGGGTTTGCTTTAAGTCTTTTTCCGTACTTCTTTCACATAGTTGGCAACTGAACTGAGAGATTTGGTCAAACTTCACCTGTAATAAATGTGTCACGACCCAATTTCACATATAAGTTGTGATGGCGCCCAACACTACAGCTAGACAAGCCAACTAATATATTAAGCATACATTGATAAAATTTAAAGCCAAGAAAACATAATAAAACCCAAACTCTACCAATGTGTGTGCCAAGACCTGGTGTCACAAGTGTATGAGCATCTAGTAGATTATACAAAACCTCAAATAATGTCTGAAATAAAAATAGACAGAATAAAAATAAAATACAAAGAGAGACACTAGCAGCTGCAGAACGGATCAGAGAAACTGCTCACCAATATGCCCCTGGATAACGTGGGTGTAAGACGATAGGGCCCCCACTAGTATTTGCCTCAGGTCCTGCACAGAAAAGGTGCAACAAGTGTAGTATGAGTACGTAAACAACGTGTACCCAGTAAGTATCAAGCTTAATCTCGAAGTGGTAGAGACGAGATGACCGACTTTGACACTTACTATTGGTCAATAATAATAATTAAAATATAACTAGGATATTTAAATCAGCATGATTTACAGATTTTAAAATAATTTATTTAAATCAGCGAAAATAATCAAATTTCTTCAAATGCAACAATTCTCAATATATTAATTAAGTTCGTTCAATTCAAATAATTTTTAATTTATCAATTAAATATAATTTACAGGAATAACAATTAATTCTTTAACCAGTAAGAATAATAATTCATTAAATTCCAAGGATTTTCCAATTTATCAATTAGCTTCGCAAGCTGAAATAAGCTATTAAAGTATCATGTTATTATTATTATTATTAAGCACGATTTCTGCCGAGGACGTAATGCCCGATCTAGAGTGTCATGTACACTGCCGAGGGACGTGCAACGCGATCCATTGATGCATCTATTCTGCCGAGGTGTTCGGCCCGCTCCACAAGAAAGGAGGACATTTTTATGTACCTCTGGAAGGAGAGTATATTTATTATAGGATCAATTCGGGAGGAGAATAATTTTTTTTAACAATTAATTAATTTAAACAGAAAATCAAATATATAAATTTTCCATCCTTTAATATTTTGATCTAACAATTCACAATATATATATAAAAATATCAAATAATATTAATTAAATAAGGAATACAATTTACACAAGTAATTAATGCTTTGAGTCCTAAACTACCTGGACTTTAGCATTGATAGTAGCTACGCACAGACTCTCATCACCTCGTGCGTACGTAGCTCCCGCAATTATCAATAATTATTCAATTTAATCCCTATGGGGTAATTTTCCCCTCACAAGATTAGACAAGAGACTTACCTCGTCTCAAAATCCACTTTCGATTATCGCGTCGCGTAAAATTCTCGATTCAATGCCAAAAAATCCGAAACTATTCAAAAGTTATATAAGATAATTAATATATGGTCAATATTTCGAAATTCATCTATTAAATAAATTACCCTATCCAAAATGGTAAACTTCCTAAAATTCACCTCGGGGCCACGTGCCCGGATTCTGAAAATTTTCGGATGAAAACGTTACCCATAATCTCAAGAACTCAAATATATAATTTCTACCCAATTCCATAACTATTTTCGTGGTTCAAATCTCATTTTTATAAAAATCTAGGTTTTTCACCTAAACATTTAATTTCTAAGATTTACTAGTTATAATCGACTTATAATCTATGTATTCAACTCAAGGGGTGTAGAATTAACTTAACTCCAAATTGCTAGTTGAAATCTCCTCTCAAAAAGCTCTGAAATCGCCCAAACATGGAAGAAAATGGGCAAAAATGGTTAATTCCCCTTCTTTTAAGCTTTCTGCCAAACAGGTCTTTCGCACCTGCGGAAGTTGGAACGCACCTGCGGAAAAATCCTCGCATGTGAGAGTTTCACTTGCCCGACCAATTCTCGCATTTGCGTACAAAGCTTCCCACTTGCGCATTCACAGGTGCACAAATCGTCTGCATCTGCGGTGGATTGCCCTTTCCCATTTCCGCTTCTGCGCTCAAAATCTAGCATGTGTGAGTGTCGCGCCTGCGAGATTCTGTCGCATCTGCGAATGTCACACCTGCGACTGGCCAAGTGCAGGTGCGATTCTGACAGTAGCTAGGAGCTTCAGTTTTGGCTCCCAACTTCCAACTTGGTCCGAGCCTCGTTCGATTGACACTCGGGGTCCCCGGGACCCCGCCCGAACATACCAACAGGTTTGAAATCATAAAACGAACTTGCTCGAACTCTCGGAACGTGTAAAACAATATGAAATCTAAGAATCACACCCCAAACCAAATTGAATCAAACTTTAGAACTTCAAGTCCTTCCGTTTACTTCCAAAATGCTGAAACGTACTTAAACTACCCGAAATGACATGAAATTTTGCGCGCAAGTCTTAAATCATTATACGAAACTATTCCCAAACTCGAAATTCCAAACGAACTGCAATTACTCAAAATCCTACTCCAAACCAAATTTAAAGAATTTGAAACCTTCGAATAGTTAATGTTTACTATTAAGCGTCAAAACACTCCTAGGTTATCCAAAACCCGATTCGGAAATACGCCCAAGTCCAAAATAATCATACGAACCTATTGGAACCATCAAATCCCGATTCCGGGGTCGTTTTCTCAAAATGTTGACCGAAGTCAAACTTGTCCATTTAAAGCTAACTTAAGAAATCAAGTGTTCCGATTTCAATCCAAACGCTTCCAAATCTCGAACCAACAATCCGCGCAAGTCATAAATTAATAAAAGCATGTTCGGGGAGTTTTATTTTAGGGAATGGGTTTCTAAAAGTCAAAATGACCGGTTGGGTCATTACATTCTCCACCTCTTAAACAAACGTTCATCCTCGAACCGGTTTAGAATAATACATGGAGTGCTGAATAAGTGTGGATATTTGCTCTGCATGTCCTCCTCGGCCTCCCAAGTCGCTTCCTCGACTGGTTGGCCCCTCCACTGGAGATTTACTACAGAAATCGTCTTAGACCTCAACTGGCGAACTTGTCTATTAACAATGGCAAATGGCTCTTCTTCATAACCCAAACTCTTATCTAGCTGAACTGTGTTGAAGTCCAACAAATGTGATAGGTCAGCATGATACCTTCTGAGCATAGATACATGGAAAACCGGATGAACTTCCGATAGACTGGGAGGCAATGCAAGCTCATAAGCAACCTCCCTAACTCGTCTCAAAGTTTAAAATGGGCCTATAAACCTTGGGCTTGACTTTCCCTTCTTCCCAAATCACATAATTACCTTTATCGGCGAAACCTTCAAGAGAACTTTTTCACCTACCATAAAGGATAAATCACGCGCTTTCTGATCCGCGTAACTCTTCTGTTTGGACTGTGCTGTACGAAGTTGCTCCTGAATCAACTTTAGCTTTTCCAAGGCATCCCTTACCAAATCAGTACCATATAACTTACCCTCACTGGGCTCAAACCATCCGATAGGTGAACGGCATCGACGACCATATAAAGCCTCAAATGCAGCCATCTCGATGCTGGATTGGTAACTGTTATTATAAGCAAACTTGGACAAAGGCAGGAAACGATCCCACTGACCTCCAAATCAATCACACATGCCCTGAGCATATCCTCCAAAATCTGAATTATCCGCTCTGACTATCCGTCGGTCTGCGGATGAAACATTGTGCTGAGCTCTACACGGGTCCCCAACTCACTCTATACTGCTCTCCAAAAATGTGAAGTAAACTGAGGGCCTCTATCTGATATGATGGAAATTCGCACACCGTGTAACCGAACTATCTCCTGAATATAAATCTGGGCCAACCTCTCTGAAGTATACATAGTCATAACAGGAATAAAATGTGCCGACTTAGTCAACTTGTCAACAATCACCAAAACTGCATCAAACTTCCTCAAGGTCCGCGGTAACCCAACTACAAAGTCCATAATGATGCGTTCCCATTTCCACTCTGGTATGGTTATCTGCTGAAGTAGGCCACTGGCCTCTAGTGCTCATATTTAACTTGCTGGCAATTTAGACACTTAGCTACATACTCAACTATGTCCTTTTTCATTCGTCGCCACCAATAATGTTGCCTCAAGTCATGATACATCTTCGTAGCACCTGGATGAATAGAATACCGAGAACTGTGTGCCTCATCTAGGATCTTTTTCCTCAGTCCATCCATATTAGGAACACATAGACGATCCTGGAGTCGCAGAACACCATCCGCTCCAATAGCAACTTCCTTGGCACCACCCCGTAGTACCATCTCTCGAAGAACCATTAAGTGTAGATCGTCATACTGACGAGCCTTGATCGTCTTAAATAGTGAAGACTGAGCTACGACATATGTAAGAACTCGGTTGGGCTCTGAAATATCTAGCTGCACAAGTTTGTTGGCCAAGGACTGGATATCCAAAGCTAATGGCCTCTCTTCTGCTGAAATGAAAGCCAAACTACCCATACTTTCTGCCTTTCTACTCTAGGCATCTGCAACTATATTTGCTTTACCTGGGTGATATAGGATAGTAATATCATAATCTTTTAGTAATTCCAGCCATCTACGCTGCCTCAAATTTAGGTCCCTCTGCTTGAGCAAATACTACAAACTACGATGATCGGTGTAAACTTCACAGGACACCCCATAAAGATAATGCCTCTAAATCTTAAGGGCGAGAACAATCGCAGCTAACTCCAAATCATGTATCGGATAATTCTGCTCGTGTGACTTCAAATGATGTGAAGCATATGCAATAACTCGTCCTTCATACATTAATACACAACCCAAACCAACGCGTGAAGCATCGCAATACACTATATACATTCCCGAACCGGAAGGTAACACTAACATTGGTGCTGTAGTCAATGCTGTCTTGAGCTTCTGAAAGCTCACCTCACAATCATCAGACCATCGGACCGGAGCACCCTTCTGTGTTAATTCGGTCAAAGGTGCTGCAATAGATGAAAAGCCCTCCACGAACCGGCGATAATAACCTGCTAAACCCAGGAAACTCCTGATCTCAGTCGCAATGTCTGAAGCACTACTCTCATATGCTGCTCATGTTCCTCCTTGCTGCGCAAGTAGATCAAAATGTCATCAATGAAGACAATGACAAACGAATCAATATATGGCATGAATACCATGTTCATCAGATCCATAAATGCTACCGGGGCATTAGTTAAACCAAAAGACATTACCAGAAACTCATAATGACCATATCTAGTACGGAAAGCAGTTTTCGGAACATCCGAATCTCGAATCTTCAACTGATGATACCCCGACCTCAAGTCGATCTTAGAGAACACCCTAGCACCCTGCAACTGGTCAAATAGATCATCAATACGTGGCAACAGGTACTTGTTCTTAATAGTGACTTTGTTCAATTTGGAGATAATCAATACACATCCGAATTGTTTCATTCTTCTTTTTCTCAAATAATACCGGTGCACCCCAACGCGATACACTCGGTCTGACGAACCCTTTGGCTAGTAACTCTTCAAGTTTTTCTTTCAATTCTTTCAATTCTTTCGGAGCCATGCGATATAGTGGGATAGATATAGGCTGAGTATCTGGAGACAAGTCAATACAAAAATCAATATCACGATCAGGTGGCATACCTGGAAGATCTGAAGGAAATACATTGGAGAACTCCCGAACTACTGGCACTGAATCAATAGCCGGAGTCTCTGCATTAGTATCCCTAACATAGGCTAGATAAGCCAAACAACCCTTCTCAACCATGTTTTGAGCCTTTATAAAAGAAATAACCCGATTAAATGAACTAACCCACGAACCCTTCCACTCCAGCCTAGGAAAAGATGGAATAGCCAAGGTAACAGTTTTGGCATGACAATCTAGAATAACATGACATGGAGATAACTAGTCCATACCCAGAATAATTTAAAAATCGATCATCTCGAGTAATAAGAGATTTGCTCTAGTTTCATAACCACAGAATGTAATAGTACAGGACTGGTAGATCCGGTTCACAATAACAGAATCGCCTACAGGAGTGGACACATAAACATGAGTACTCAAGGACTCACAAGAAACACCTAGGAATGGAGCAAATAGAGATGACACATATGAATATGTGGATCCTGGATCAAATAATAATGAGGCATATTTGCTGCAAATAGAAATAATACCTATAATCCGAGCATCTGAGGCCTCTACATCTGGTCTAGCCTGAAAAACATAGAACCGAGCTGGAGCGCCAACTGGCTGGCCTCCGTTTGGCTGACCTCCACCTCTAGGACGACCCCTACCCACCTGTCCTCCACCTCTTGGTGGTCGGACTACTGGTGGAGCAACTGGTCCGGTAAGCATAGGCTGCTGACCCTGCTGTACTGGTCTACCCCGAAGCTTAGGGTAAAACCTCCGCATGTGACTGGGATCCCCGCACTTGTAACAAATCTTCGGTGCGATGGGCTACTGACTAAGTGTCTGGCCCCAAGGAACTGAATACCCACTAGGAGGACCGTGAATAGCTGGTGGGCAGTAGGAACTCTCTGGTATAGCACTGAGATAAGGTCGCAATGGAGCACCTCGAGGAGGTGGTGGTGTTGGAAATGGGGGTCTGCTGGACTGCCCCTCACAAACTGACCTCTGCCCCCAGATTGAGCACCCACGAACTCTCCAGAGTACCTGAACCGCTTATCTCTCATAATCTGCTCTCGGCTCCGCTGACGCACACCCTCAATCCTCCGGGCTATCTCCACAACTCGCTCATAAGAAGTACCCATCTCAACCTCTCGAGCCATAGTGGACTGAATACCAGTATGTAAACCGGCTACAAACCTCCGCACTCTCTCCACCTCAGTAGGGAGTATCATAAGTGCATGGCGAGATAATTCAAAAAACCTCGTCTGATACTCAGTCACTGACATTTGACCCTGCTGGAGTTGCTTAAACTGAAACCACAACTCTTTCCTCTGGGAGGGTGGAATATACCTGTCTAGGACGATACAATTGAGCCTGTCTCAAATCATTGGAGGAGAATCTGTTGGTCTGCCAAGAGCATAAGACTGCCACCATCTACGGGTTGTGCCCTCTAGTTGAAAAGTAGCAAAGTCTACCCCATGAGACTCCAATATCCTCATGTTGTACAGTCTATCCTTGCACCTATCAATGAAGTCCTGTGGATCCTCATGTCGCTCACCCCTAAAGACAGGAGGATGTAGTCTAGTCCATCTGTCCAATAGTTTCTAAGGATCGGCAGCTACAGCTGGCCTGGCTTAGGTGTAGTTGTTGCCACTGGCTGGGCTCCACCCACGGGTAGTGCACCCTGGGTCTGATATACAACATCTGCCTGTCCATGAGCCTGCGCGGTAGGGGTCTGTGCTCCCCCGCCTGCCTAAGATATGGCTGGGTCTGTCGAAAATAAACCGGCCTAAGTCATATTTTCCATGAACCGCAGCATACGACCCATGACATCCTGAAATCCTGGTGCAGATATGAAATCTACCGGAGCTGGCTCTGCCATAGGCACCTCACCCTGCTTCTCAATAATGAGATTCTCTGCTGGACCCACTGGCGGCATAACTGGAATAGTCCTGGGACGTCCTCGGCCTCTACCACGGGCTGGATCCCTCCCTCGACCTCGGCCTCTAGCAACTGGGGGAGTAGCTCTTCCCTGGTCTGGAACCTCATTCGAACGCGTTCTAAACATCAGTGAGAGAATAAGAGAAGGATATTTAGTACTACATTAATTACACAATGGAATATGAAGAAAGGTATTTTTCCTAACACCCTATAGCCTCTCGAAGATACATACAGACGTCTCCGCACTGATCCGCAAGACTCTATTAGGTATGCTCATAACTTGTGAGACTTACGTGAACCTAGTGCTTTGATAACATGTTGTCACGACCCAATTTCACCTATAAGTTGTGATGGCGCCCAACACTATACCTAGGTAATCCAACAAATATATTAAGCATACATTGATAAAATTTAAAACCAAGAAAAAATTAATAAAACCCAAACTCTGCCAATGTGTGTGCCAAGACCTGGTGTCACAAGTGTATGAGTATCTAGTAGATTATACAAAACCTCAAATACTGTCTCAAATAAAAAAAAGACATAATGAAAAAAAAATACAAAGAGAGACACTAGCAGCTGCAGAACGGATCAGAGAAACTGCTCACCAATATGCCCCTGGATAACGTGGGTGTAAGACGATAGGGCCCCCACTAGTATTTGCCTCAGGTCCTGCACAGAAAAGGTGCAACAAGTGTAGTATGAGTACGTAAACAACGAGTACCCAGTAAGTATCAAGCCTAATCTCGAAGTGGTAGAGACGAGATGACCAACTTTGATACTTACTATTGGTCAATAATAATAATTAAAATATAACTAGGATATTTAAATCAGCATGATTTACAGATTTTAAAATAATTTATTTAAATCAGCAGAAATAATCAAATTTCTTCAAATGCAACAATTCTCAATATATTAATTAAGTTCGTTCAATTCAAATAATTTTTAATTTATCAATTAAATATTATTTACAGGAATAATAATTAATTCTTTAACCAACAAGAATAATAATTCATTAAATTTCAAGGATTTTCTAATTTATCAATTAGCTTCGCAAGCTGAAATAAGCTATTAAAGTATTATGTAATTATTATTATTATTAAGCACGATTTCTGCCGAGGACGTACTGCCCGATCTAGAGTGTCGTGTACACTGCCGAGGGACGTGCAGCGCGATCCATTGATGCATCTATCCTGCCGAGGCGTTCGACCCGCTCCACAAGAAAGGAGGACATTTTTATGTACCTCTAGAAGGAGAGTATATTTATTATAGGATCAATTCGGGAGGAGAATAATTTCTTTTAACAATTAATTAATTTAAATAGAAAATCAAATATATAAATTTTCCATCCTTTAATATTTTGGTCTAACAATTCACAATATATATATAAAAATATTAAATAATATTAATTAAATAAGGAATACAATTTACACAAGTAATTAATGCTTTGAGTCCTAAACTACCCGGACTTTAGCATTGATAGTAGCTACGCACAGACTCTCATCACCTCGTGCGTAAGTAGCCCCCGCAATTATCAATAATTATTCAATTTAATACCTATGGGGTAATATCCCCCTCACAAGATTAGTCAAGAGACTTACCTCGTCTCAAAGTCCACTTTCGATTATCGCATTGCGTAAAATTCTCGATTCAATGCCGAAAAATCCGAAACTATTCAAAAGTTATATAAAATAATTAATATATGTTCAATATTTTGAAATTCATCTATTAAATAATTACCCTATCCAAAATGGTAAAATTCTAAAAATTCACCCCGGGCCCACGTGCCTGGATTCTGAACATTTTCAGTGGAAACGTTACCCATAATCTCAAAAACTCAAATATATAATTTCTACACAATTCCATAACTATTTTCGTGGTTAAAATCAATTTTATAAAAATCTAGGTTTTTTACCTAAACCTTTGATTTCTAAGATTTACTAGTTATAATATACTTATAATATATGTATTTAACTCAAGGGGTGTAGAATTAACTTACCTCCAAATTGCTAGTTGAAATCTCCTCTCAAAAAGCTCTAAAATCGGCCAAACATGGAAGAAAATGGGCAAAAATGGTGATTTCCCGTTGTTTTCAGCTTTTTGCCAAATAGGTCTTTCGCACCTGCGGAAGTTGGAACGCACCTGCGGTTCCACACCTGCGAAAAAATCATCGCAGGTGTGAGTTTCACTTGCCCGGCCAATTCTCGCATTTGGGCACAAAGCTTCGCACCTGCGCGTTCGCAGGTGCGCAAATCGTCCGCATCTGCGGTGGATTGCCCCTTCCCATTTCCAGTTCTGCGCTCAAAATCTCGCATATGCGAGTTCCACGCCTGCGATCTTCTGTCGCATCTGCGAATGTCGCACCTGCGACTGGCCAAGCGCAGGTGCGATTCTGACAGTAGTTGGGAGCTCCAGTTTTGGCTCCCAACTTCCAACTTGGTCCGAGCCTCGTCCGATTGACACTTGGGGTCCCCGGGACCCCGCCCGAACATACCAACAGGTTTCAAATCATAAAACGAACTTGCTTGAACTCTCGTAACGTGTAAAACAATATCAAATCTAAGAATCACACCCCAAACCAAATAGAATCAAACTTAAGAATTTCAAGTTCTTCAATTTACTTCCAATACGCCGAAATATACTTAAACTATCCGGAATGACACAAAATTTTGCGTGCAAGTCTTAAATCATTATACGGAACTATTCCCAAACTAGGAATTCCAAACAGACTTCAATTACTCAAAATCTTACTCAAAACCAAATTTAAAGAATTTTAAACTTTCAAATAGTTGATTTTTACTATTAAGCGTCAAAACGCTCGCGAGTTATCCGAAACCCGATTCAGACATAAGTCCAAGTCCAAAATCATTATACTAACCTATTGAAACCATCAAATCCCGATTCCAGGGTCGTTTTCTTAAAATGTTGACCGAAGTCAAACTTGTCCATTTAAAGCTAATTTAAGGAACCAAGTGTTCATTTCAATCGAAGCGCTTCCAAATCCCGAACCAACAATCCCCGCACGTCATAAATTAATAAAAGCATGTTCGGAAAGTTTTATTTTAGGGAACGATTTTCTAAAAGTCAAAATGACTTGTTGGTTCATTACAAAATGTTTCCATTGTTTGAATGTGCAAAAGTTAAATAAAGAAAAAGAATTAAATGTTTCCACGTCTTAATTTCTATTAACTTTTCCCAATAATATGTTGAATGACAAACTTACTTATAACAAAAATAATTCACACATAATTTCTTTGAAGAAATCACAATCAAGAATTGTATTACATTAATACTACCGCTTTAGAAAGCTCTGTTTAATTTTATTTGCTTGAATTTATGGATGTGTCAATTTGTAATGACTTAAATTTCCTAAATCACGTTATTTTATTTCAATATTTAACTAAGGGAATTCGCTAAAGTCCTATTTAATCACTCTACAAGAGAATAAAGTAAGTTTATATAGGTCACATTTTAAGTCCAATTTTGAGGTGTTTGTGTTGATAAGAGATCACAACATCCAACTGCACGATCGAAAATCCTAACCTGTCGTGATTACGCCTATCTGAATACTAGGCTAGCCACCATGCTCAATAAATCACAATTTCTTTTAAGTTTGAAAATATAATATTTGAATTCCATAGAAAATCTCACAATTTCGGACATAAAATACATTCCCAAAACCCGATGTCACTGAGTACATGAGTATCTAAATGATAACAAAATCTGACTTACGAACTATCTGAAAATATAGAACAGTATAATAACTGAAAGGTAAGAGATGTCAAGGTCAACGGACGCCAAGCAACTACCTTGATATTCTCAAATAGATAAGTCCTCAACTCTGGCCACCATCGTATCCGAATGTACCTGGATCTGCACACGAGGTGCAAGGTGTAGTATGAGTAAAACCAACTTAATAAGTAATAAGGCTAACCTCCAGGCTGAAAGTAGTGACGAGCTCAGCAGGTATGCTCCAGTATAAATCTAAGACTACCATGAACAAGAGGCAGCTACAATCGGAATGCAGATACATCTTCAGATTTAGCTCCCAACGAACACAACAACATCAGCAGCCAACATCTGCACGCAAGGTGCAGAAGTATAGTATAAGTACAACCAACCCCATATACTCAATAAGTAACAAACCTAATATTAGGCAAAAAGTAGTGACGAGCTTGTACAAAGGTCGGGTCCAACACCAATAGCCAACAAATAGTCCATAACAACGTAAAGCAAGTAATACAAGAAGTAACTCAGAGATAAAATGCTCAACAAAATCATGATTTCTGAAAATAGTCCTGCCTCTCAAGTACATTAGTATAAACCCAAATCGTTTACCGAAGTTGCCAAAAATATGAAAAAGTTTGAAAACAATAATTTTCCCAAAATCCTTTCAAAAATAATTAAGATGTTTTATTTTCTTTCCAGATAACCAGTGTATAACAAATGCATCACTATGCCCATACGTCAACATGTGTGAGAAGTCATGAATGACGTGATACCATACAATAAGAGGAAAATACATCTCTATGCATATATGTCATGTGTGCACAATGCAATGTATCTCAGAGATGAACTCATGTAGTCACACTATCAGAGTACTTAATATCACTTTCTCACACATTCCACTCATCATGCTCAATCACTCGGTACTATATATGGCCAATCCGGCCCAGGGAAGATCCATCCCGAAATATACACATCAACTGATCATCAGTCAATCAGTACCAAGTAGGGCCAATCCAGCCTTTGGAGAAGATCCATCTCCAGGTATAAAATGCTTCGTACAAGATCCATGTCTAGGGAATATTCATCACTCAATAATATCAAATGCGCTCACTAGGGGTGTGTGCAGACTCCGGAGGGGCTCCTTCAGCCCAAGCACCATAATCCGCATGGACAACTCACATGCCATAGTATCAATATCAGAATCAATTAGGACCTCGGCCTCACTCAGTCATCAATCTCTCCATTTTCTCTCTCATGGGCTCACAATGTCATGAAACTAGCCCGAAAATGATGATATGATGTATCAATAAATAACAACACAGAATGAGATATGATATGGATATGAATTCAATGAAAGAAGATAACTCAGCAGCATAAATGACCTCAATGGGTCCCAATAGAATAAACATGTAGCCTAGACATGGCTTCTAACATGAATCACAACTCGATAACTCTAGTACGTAGAGTTTTCATGATTTCAGATAAGTTCATGTAACTACACAGTACCACAGAAATAACGGAGTCATAGTTCACACGATGTACGCCCACACGCCTGTCACCCAGAATGTGCACCACCTCAACACCAAACACATAATACGTATAATCAGGGTCCATACCCTCAACTCCAAGATTAGAAGAGTTACTTACCTCGAACAAGATGAATCCAATGTCGAGTAAGCTAAACAATGCTCCTGAAATTCCATTCTGCGCGCAACATCTTCTGAACATCTCGAATCTAGTCACAATTAATTTGATTCAGTCCACATAATTTATAGGAATTAATTCCATATCAAAATGCTAATGTTTCCCACAAAATCAAAAATTACACTCAAAAATCGCCGGTAGGGCCCACGTCCCAAAATCCGACGAAACTCACAAAATCCGACAACCCATCCAATTAAAAGTTCAACCATATAAATTTCACTCAAATCCGACTCCGAATCGGTATTCAAATCTCGAAAATTCATTTTATAAAATTGTAGAACATTCCTCCGATTTCTCCTAAAAATCAATAATATAACGCCTAAAACGAAGATTAATTCATGAAATATAAACACAAGGAATTCAAGAACACTTACCTCAAGTTGTGTGGAACCATTCCACTCCAAAATCACCCAAACCGAGCTCCAAAATCCAAAAATGAAGAAAGAGACCAAAACTCACGATTTAAAGATTCTACCCAGCGACTTCCGCATCTGCGGTTGAATAGGCTCTTCTGGGACATCCGCTTCTACAGACGAAGCTCGCACTTGCAAGTGTGGTAGCTTTTGCGGCGCGCAAACCGCATTTTCGGTCGCACTTCTGCGCACGTTGGGCCGCTTCTGTGACCATCGCTTTTGCGACTGATTTGTCGCTTTTGTGACCATCGCACCTGCGAGCCCATTTCCGCAGGTGTGAAGACACAAGCAATAGAAAAATTCTAGCCTTAGCCAAAACGTCCAAAATGCTCCAAACCTCGTTCGGAACTCACCCGGGCCATCCGGGACCCCCTCCAAGTATACCAACAAGTTCCATAATATAACACGGACCTACTCGAGGTCCCAAATCACACATAACAACATCAAAACGACGAATCACACGTCAAATCAAATTCTAAGAACTTTGAACATTCAAATTATATATCTTGTGCCGAAACACATCAAATCAACCTGGAATGACTTCAAATTTAGCACACAAGTCATAATTTACATAACGAAGCAATTCCAATTTTCAGAATCGAATTCCGACCCCGATATCAATAAGTCAATCCCCTAGTCAAACATCCCTTTCGTCATTTCAAGACTAATTCCACTACGGACCTCCAAATAATTTTTCGGACATGCTACTAAGTTCAAAATCACCATACCGAGCTATTGGAATCATCAAAATTCAAATCTGAGGTCGTTTACACATAAATCAATATCCGGTCAACTTTTCCAACTTAAGTTTTCAATTATCAGACTAAGTGTCTCATTTCACTCCGAAATCCTTCCGGACTCGAACCAATTACCCCGACAATACAACAACTGTGAAGTATAAATTGAGCAGTAAATGGGGGAATGGGGCTGAAATACTCAAAACAATCGGTCGGTTTGTTACATTCTCCCCCACTTAAACAAACGTTCGTCATCGAACATGCCAAGAGTTGTTTCCAAGCCATCACATCACTATTCCATCTTACCTCGCACATACCCGGGGGTGATCCACCGTCACCCTATTCTATATAGGCCTGACAATACAATATAACTAAAAATCACTAATTTAACCTTTGCCCAAAAACCTTGGAATTCAATTCCTAACATTCAGAATTTCTTTTCAAGACACGAATCTACGTCTACGCACTGTATGATTCTAAACAAGCTGTATCAAGCCATAACCATAAGCCCAGATATAATCACATAACATACTACACAACTCACATACTCGCAGCACCATTCTCGATCACAGTAACTACTCAAAACCATCCAAGTACAAGTATTAAACCCCATATCACACAAAAACTTTGTCCCAAAACCTTCGTACATTGTTGATAATAAAAGAAACACACAGAATCTCGTAACCCCTTATCAGATCAACAAGTCATGGAGCTCTCTCACCCCAACCAGAATCATAATCACTTACTAAGACGACTTTCAATATTATTCTCCCGAATATACCGTAATCAAATATGATAGTACCCACTCTAGGTCCAATGACCTTATATTATTAAACACACCTATCCCACAGACATGCCACACCAATATAACTCAGAGCCACAAATTGTGCCATCTGCGCGCCAATACGCAATAATTCAAATGTACTTAGTCATGGAAAATGACTCAAATGAGAGAACTGCCCTATAAGATTAACAAGTACCGCCACAATGAAATGCTGAAAATACATCACACACCGTAGAACCATCACACGATTCTAACACAAGGTTCATACCTTAACATAACTTCGCTGCAATGCGTGACCCCAACCAAACGTTGGTCCATATTACATACCTCGATCCACCCTGCTCAAAATCTATAACCACGGAGAGGCTAATGACACAATGCCACACAAAACCTGAAAGAACATAACCAATATGCAATCGATCATGCAATACCCAAATACTCATCTCGCTCGAATTCTGCCATGAGGCCCCCCAAATCAACTCTGGTTACCCACAAATAGATAAATTACCCTCCGAAAATCGACAATGACTGAATCCTAATATATATTATCATCTAGCTAGCTTCAGCCATAACTTCACAGTCCACAACCATGAAATAATCTGCTCCTGAAAACTCCTAGTCTCCAAATCCATAGAACACACGAATCACCATTTCTGATCCCATCTCCACCGCTCGAATGTCTAACACATCTCTCATACACGATCATCCCACGAGGAATACTTCTCCCATTCTTTCGTGCCCTATAGCAACATCTTAAAATCAGCAATCGATTAACTAGGAAAGTGCCGCAATACCTATGAAATATCCATAATTCAAAACATAGTGTGCTTTCTGAAATGTACTCTCTAATCACGCAATACCAAATAGTTTATAAAATTCATCTAAACATTGAAAACCACCCATGCCATCTAAGAATGTATGACCTCTCCTTTAAAACTAAACTGTGACCTTGCACACGCAAACTTTACTCCCACACAACACACCGCATATATCATGCCATCATATGAAAAATATGAGATCCTCATGATCATTCTAGGTCACAAGTAGAATACATATCCGATCATCCAGAAGCCTTCCATTTGATCCCATCCAGTAGAAAATCACAATACTCAACATACTCCCCATGCTGGTAGGAAATATCCATCTCAAACTGTGGTAAAAATCCTCAAGAATGCTTGGGAATCCATTTGAACATAATCAAGCCATCAGAACTCAATCTCTCAAACTCAAAAAAGCCACGCAGGTTGCCATGCCCAAGAATATTGCCGCCAAAACATCTGTAGAACCTCACTAGATCAAAATTACCCAAAAGAACTGAGCATACCCTTACCATGTTGATCTAGCCTAATACCCAGTTGTCTTATTTTCTTTGAGTTTCTTTTGAATAACCCTTAAGTTAACACTTCTCATGGTCAGAACATTATGATCCTCACCCAAGGCTCACTACAAGACATCCTAACATAAAACCACTCTGCCCTAAGGCCCATAAGTCATTGTATTCTTCTTAAGCACCCCATAAATACCATAATTGAGACATCCACTCTGAAAGACCTTATGTGAAATTTAAAATTGCTCCTCTTCCCTTTGCTTATACTGAAATGTAGAATCCATAGTCATGTAGAATTACTGCAAGTCCCGACACCATCCAATGTAAATAATCGATTCTAGCGATATACGAATTCAAAATATTTTCAATCGCCACTTATATATTTTTTAATCCATTAGCACCTTCTCGAGAGTCACCCATTTTGATCAAATTTGAAAAATTGAACCGCCCAAACGGGCTGAAAGACACGTGCCCCATTAGCACAGCAACACTTAAAGAGGTAATCTTGCCTTAACACCACTGATCATATTAATACTCCGTGCGCACTACATCATTCACAAATAACAACTCACATATCCCATGATTTTCATATACTTATAAAGCGCAATATAACCCGTATTTAGGAATTTCAGTGCTCGAGTCATCCTCGATCTCAACCTCTACAAGTCATAACTAATCCACAAGTATGCCTCAAACCAAAACTAAAATTTAACATATAACCATGAATTGAATTGTCAATAGAAGGCTCCCCCACATGGCTGAAAGCCATAGATTAAAAACACTTGATAACTTACAATATCCATGCTCTATTGCTGCCATAATACAGCGGTTAGTTCAACAAAAATTCTTCTCAAGCTCATACACCGCCAACCATAAAAATAACGCAATCGTCCGCTAAGCTCGCATTCATTCTCTTAACACTCAAGCCAACTTTGTCAACCAGATTCAAATTAAAGTCTCAACACATACTCTCCACTGGTAGAAAAGAACTCTCCACTCAACATTATAAGGAACACACCTACGTAGATTACTTCGCAGGAGATAACCCACATGCTTAGCCTCAAATTGGCATCTTGTTATACCCTTTTATAGCCACAATTGATATGAAATAACTTAATCTTTCTGAATCCAAACGCATTAACACATCCCGCAGTTACATCATACTCATCACAAAGCCATTCCACCGCTCATCGAGCCACAAATTCCACTCGTAGGGACATTACCGGACGTATGAGTCCAAATGTACAAGTTACAACTAATGTTACCGAGCTTAAGTTGCATCTAACCATGGCCTCAAGTCCTCCAGACTGGCCCATCACCAAAACACAGAATACACATCTCAAACCTCGTTCATAGAATCACAAGTCGACGATGCACAGCTGATACCGAGTGCTCATGTGTACATACTAATGCGTGGAAGTAATTTAAAGAGTTGTGTCTCAAGAAGAATCAATTCCACACGATAAAGAAAGAAATATCAAAAATTATCCTAAATTCCCTATAGCCTCTCGAAGATAAGTATGGACGTCATCATACCGATCCATAAGACTCTACTAGACACTTGCTCATGACTTGTAGAACCTATGAACCTAGAGCTCTGATACCACCTTGTCACGGCCCAAAAATCCGACTAGTCATGATGGCACCTAAACTGACCTGCTAGGTAAGCCAATTAACCACTAACCAATTCCAATAATAATTAATAAAGCAATTAAGTAAGAAATATCTGAATCTAATGCATTCCCCAAGGACTAGTAGAACAAATCATTAGTTTCTAAGAATAGAATTTACAAAACTGGTATGAAGTAAATACATCATCTTCTTGAAAAGTACATAAACATAGTTTTATAAATCTAAGGCTACCATAAACAAGAGGCGGCTACAACCGGAATGCAGGTACATCTTCAGATTCAATTCCCAACGAACACTGCAACATCAGCAGCCAACATCTGCACGAACTGTGCAGAAGTGTAGTATGAGTACAACCGACCCCATGTACTCAATAAGTAACAAACCTAACCTTAGGTTGAAAGTAGTGACGAGCTTGTATCAAGGTCGAGTCAAATACCAATAGCCAACAACAGTCCATAACAACGTAAAGCAAATAATATAAGAAGTAACTCAGAGATAAAATGCTCAACAAAATCATGATTTCTGAAAATAGTCCTGCCTCTCTAGTACATCAGTGAAAACCCAAATGGTTTACCAACGTTGCCAAAAATATGAATAAGTTTGGAAACAGTAATTTTCCCAACATCCTTTCAATAATAATTAAGATGTTTCATTTTCTTTCCAGATAGCCAGTATAAACAAATGCATCACTATACCCATATGTCAACATATGTGAGAAGTCATGAATGACGTGATACCATACAACATGAGGAAAATACATCTCTATGCATGTATGTTATGCGTGCATGTCAATGCAATGTATCTCAAAGATGAACCCATGTACTCACACTCTCAAAGTACTCAATCTCACTTTCTCACACATTCCACTCATCATGCTCAATCACTCGATACTGTATATGGCCAATCCAGCCCAGGGAAGATCCATCTCGGAATATACACATCAACTAATCATTAGTCAGTCAATACCGAGTAGGGCCAATCCAGCTTGTGGAGAAGATACATCTCCAGGTATAAAATGCTTCGGACACGATCCATGTCCAGGGAAGATCCATCCCTCAGTAATATCAACCTTGCTCACTAGGGGGGGTGCGGACTCCGGAGGGGCTCCTTCAACCCAAGCTCCATAATCCGTACGGACAACTCATGTGCTATAGTATCAATATCAGAATCAATCAGGAACCCGGCCTCACTCAGTCATTAATCTCTCCCGTCTCTCTCTCACGGGCTTACAATGTCATGAAACTAGCCTGAAAATGGTGATATGAAGTATCAATAAATTCAACAGATAGTGAGATATGATATGCATATGAATACAATATAAGCAGATAACTCAACAACATAAATGACCTCAATGGGTCCCAATAGAATAAGCATGTAGCCTAGACATGGCTTCTAACATAAATCACAGCTCGATAACTCTAGTACGTAGAGTTTTTTTGATTTCAGATAAGTTCAGGTAACTACACAGTACCACAGAAATAACAGAGTCACTGTTCACACGGTGCACGCCCAAACGTCCGTCATCTAGCATGTATGCCGCCTCAACACCAAACATATAACACATATAATCACGGTTCATACCCTCAGCTCCAAGATTAGAAGAGTTACTTACCTTGAACAAGCTGAATCCAATGTCGAGTAAGCTAAACAATGCTCCAGAAATTCCATTCTGCGCGCAACAGGTTCTGAACGGCTCGAATCTAGTCACAATTAATTTGATTCAGCCCACACAATTGATAGGAATTAATTCTATATGAAAATACTAATGTTTCCCACAAAATCTGAAGTTACACTCCAAAATCGCCGGTGGGCCCACATCTCGAAATCCGACGAAACTCACAAAATCTGACTGCCCATCCAATTACAAGTTCAACCATACAAATTTCACTCAAATCTGACTCTGAATCGGTGTTCAAATCTCAAAAATTCATTTTATTAAATTGTAGAAAATTTCTTTGATTTCCCTTGAAAAATCAATAATCTAATTCCTAAAACGAAGATTAATTCATGGAATATCATCACAGGGGACTTAAGAACACTTACCCCATGTTTTGTGGAAAACTTCCTCTCCAAAATCGTCCAAACAGAGCTCCAAAATCCAAAAATGAAGAAAGAGACCAAAACTTACAATTTAAAGCGTATGCCCAGCGACTTCCGCATTTGCGGTCGAATAGTTGCATCTGTGACATCCACTTCTACGGAAGAAGCTCGCACCTGCGAGTGTGGTCACTTCTGCGGCGCGCAAACCGCATTTGTGGTTATGCTTCTACGCGCATTGGGCCGCTTTTGCGATCATCGCTTATGCGACTTCTTTGTCGCTTCTGCGACCATCGCACCTACAAGCCCATTTCCGCAGGTGCGAAGACACCAGCAACAGAAAAATTCCAGCCTTAACCAAAACTTCCAAAATGCTCTGAACCTCGTCCGAAACTCACCCGGGCTACCCGAGACCCCATTCAAGTATACCAACAAGTTCCATAACATAACGTGGACCTACCCGAGGCCTCAAATCACACATAACAACCTCAAAATGATGAATCGCACCTCAAATAAAATTCCATGAACTTTGAAATTTCAAATTCTATATCTTGTGCCGAAACACATCAAATCATTCTGAAATGGCTTCAAATTGTGCGCACAAGTCAAAATTGACATAGCAAAGCTATTCCAATTTCCAGAGTCGGATTCCGACCCCGATATCAAAAAGTCGACCCCCGGTCAAAATTCTCAAAAATTTGACTTTCGCCATTTCAAGTCTAATTCTACTACGGACCTTCAATTAATTTTCTGGATACGTTCCTAAGTCCAAAATCACCATACAGAGCTATTGGAATCATCAAAATTCAAATCTGAGGCCGTTTACACATCAATCAACATCCGGTCGACCTTTCCAACTTAAGTTTTCAATTGTGAGACTAAGTGTCTCATTTCACTTCGAAATCCTTCCAGACCCAAATCAATTACCCCGGCAGGTCATACAACAACTATAAACCATAAATTGAGAAGTAAATGGGGGAACGAGGCTGAAATACTCAAAATAATCGGTCAGGTCGTTACACTCCTTCAGCCCAAGCATGATATAAAGCCTATGTGGCCTTTTGCATCCGTGTAACCCCGATCCATATAATAATAAAGCCTATTAGGCCTGCGGTAATGGACATCCCCAATCAATATAATTATAAAGCTTATAAGGCATACTGCAGGCGGGCAACTCCGATTCATATAATAATAAAGCTTATAAGGCCTGCTGCAACGGGTAACCCCGATCAATATAATAATAAAACCTATAAGGCCTGCTACCTGCGGACAACCCCGATCCATATAATAATAATAATATATAAAGTTAATATTGTCTGTTGCGGCGCGCAACTCGATCCCATAAATATCCTCACAATGGATGAATATGACTGAGTGTGAAATGTACATTTTAAAAATAATTAATTTAACAGCAACACGACCCTATGGGTCTCAAAATATAGGCACGTAGCATAAACATGATCTTTAATACGAGTCTTAGCTCAATTTATCTAACACGTGGGGAATATGTGGATAATAACATAATTCTTTAATTTTACAACTCCACGAAATTTATTCAAGTGACAATTTCTATAGTGCACGCACACACGCTCGTCACTTAGCATGTGCGTCACCCCCAAACAATTGATAAAATACCAAATTTAGGGATATGTACCCTCATAGCTAAGTTTAGAAGTGTTACCTACATCAAGCCGTGTAATTCTTTAGTCCGCTATGCCTTTGCCTCGCGAATTGGCCTCCGAAATCCTTGTATCTAGTCACAATTGATTCGATTCAGTCAATACAAATTATAGAAATTAATTCCAAAGGAAAATACTAATTTTCCAACAAAATCCGAAATTGCACTCAAAAATCACTTGTGGGTCCCACGTCTCGAAATCCGACGAAATCACAAAATCCGATAACCCATTTAATTACGAGTCCAATCATACTAGTTTCACTCAAATCCGACTCTGAATTGACATTCAAATCTCAAAAAATGCTTTATGAAATGTCTACAATTTTTCCCAAATTTCCATCTCAAAATACTAATTATAAAATGAAAACAATGATATATTCATATATATCAATCAAATTCGAGTAAGAATCACTTACCCCAATGAATTTCTTGAAAATTCCCACGAAATGTCGCCACAAACCGAGCTCCCAAAATCCAAATATGAAATATGAGATGAAACCCGCATTCGTATAGTACAAAATCAGACCCCCCCCCCCCATTGTGCTGACCGCAACATTTTTGTGCGGTCCGCACATTACGGATTCTGCGGCCTCAATCCAAATTGTGCGGCCGCACTTCAACAGCCTCTGCACTACTAGGCTTCGGTAAATTGACCATACGTTTCTCTACAAATATCCAAATGATGATCGGTTTACCTTTCTGAAAACTAGACTCAAAGGGCTACAACTTTTATTTTTGAATCATCTCCTAATTCCTTACAGATTAAAAGATATAAGTTTCTGAAGTCGGACTATCGAATCTATAGAATATTCTTTCTGTGGTCACGAGAGGATTTCTATGGTCCGGACATTTCCTCTACGGTCCGCACTCCAACATCCCCCCCCCCCCCCCGCACTTCAATAGTTCTAGAACAACATTAGAGGGGCCAAAATTCCCAGACTCGCTCAAAACTCACCCGAAACACACCCGAGCCACTCTGGACCCCGTCCGAATGTTCCAACAAGTCCTAAAATACGATACGAAGTTAGTCAAAACCTCAAATCACATCAAACAACGCTAAAACCATGAATCATACCCCAATTCAAGCTTAATGAAACTAAGAATCTTTAATTTCTACATTCAATTCCGAAACCTATAAAATCAAGTCTGATTGACCTCAAATGACATAACATACCTAGTCCAATTTCCATAATCGGATTCTGACCCCGATATAAAAAATTCAACTCCCCGATCAAACTTCCAAACTTAAATTTTTATTTTAGCCATTTCAAGCCTAATTTAACTACGTACTTCCAAATACGTTTCCGGACACACTCCTATGTTCAAAATCACAATACGAAGCTATTGGAATCATCAAAACTCCGATCTGAGGTTGAATACTAAAAGTTAAACTTGGTCAACTCTTCCAACTCAAAGTTTCAAACATGAAATTCATTCTTCCGAACTAATTCTGAAATACCTAATACCCAAAATCGACAATTCACACAAGTCAAAATATATCGTATGAAGCTATTCAAGACTTCAAATAGTTGAAAGGAGTGTAAATACTCAAAACGGTCGGTCGTCCTCGAATGGGCCAAGAGTTGTTTCCAAGCCATAAAATCACTTTTCCAACTTACTACGCACATACCCGGGGGTGATCCCATGCCACCCTATTCAATAGGCCTGACAACACAATAGAATTGAAGATCATTACTTTAACCTTAGTCCGTAAAACCTAGAACCCAATTTTATACATCCGGAATTTCTTACAAGACCCGAGTCTCACATCTACGTATTGTATAAGTTTGAACAAGTTGTATCATGCAATATCCATAAGCCCAGATATAATCACATAACATACTACATAACTCGCATACTCGCAACACCATTCCCGATTACAGTAACTACTAAGAACCAACCAGGTACAAGTATTAAACCCCCATATCAAACAAAACCTCATTCCAAAACCTTCGTACACTGATGATAATGAAATAAACAAGTCATGGATCTCTCTCACCGCAACCAGAACCATTATCACTTTCTAAGCCGACTTTCAATATTATCCTTCCGAATATACCGTAATCAAACCTGATAGTACCCATTCTAGGTCCAATGGCCTTATATTATTAAACATAACAATCGCACGGAAATGCCATACCAATATAACTCAAGCCATAACTGCGCAATCCGTGTACCCAAAAATGAAAAATGTCTCAAAGAAGAGAACTGTTGTTTTTTGCAGGTTCAACCAGCACCACCACAACTGCACATGCTATGAGCTCTTCATATATAGTAGAACTAAGACACATAAATCTAATAACGGTAACCAGCTCTCCTAGAGCTCACATTAATATCACCCGTAGGGACAACTCATGTGTTATAGTATCAATATCTGGACATGCACGGACAACTCACGTGCCAATAATATCAGTATATGGATCCGCACGGGCAACTCACATGCTAATAACATAATCTTCCTGGCATGATCACATGCCTACAGTCCAAGCATATCATATAGGAGCAATCAAATAAGTATACATGTATATGATAAATAAAATAAGATTCACATACTCCTAGACTGGTATAAATAACACGCCATAAAGTAGCCACGTGCAAAGTGTGCTATCACAACTAAAATCGGCAAGTTAATTCATACATAGTAACTACCCAATTTATTCAGGGAATTAGCCTCTTTGTAACCTCAAGTATAGCCCATATAGTTCTCAAAAAAGGTACGAACACGAGAAACATTATAATTTCACACTTAATAGTCAACTCTAGGCATATCATAGCCTAAGTATTCCTCCGAGTATGAATACTTGCTCCGATGCCCAAACATGGGCTCAAACCTTACATATATGCACACTCATAGCGCGTAGATATCACAAATAAGTGCATGTACTGAGTTTAAATAAACCACTCACCTCAAACAGGCCGTAACCCTGAAGCGATATGCTTCGGAGAACTCCTAGTCTCCAAATTCATAGAACACATGAACCACCATAACTGATCCAAACTCCAGCACTCGAATGACTAATACATCTTTCTTGCACGATCATCCCACAAGGAATACTTTCATAATTATTTCGTGCCACATAGCAATAATTTGAACATCAGTAGTCTATCAACCAGGTGAGTACCGCAATACCAATGAACATCTGTAAGTCAAAACACAATGCACCTTTTGAAATGTGCACCCTTCTCAGGGATTACCGAGCAGTTAGAACATTCATCTAAATATCTGAAACTAACTATTCTGTCCAAAATGCGTGATCTTCCTTTCAAGAATGAACTGCCACCTTGTATATGTAAATCTAAATCCTGCACAACACAACACATCTATCATGTGAAAAGCACGAGAATCTCATTATAAACTTTGAGTCACCAGCAAATTACATACCCTATTAGTTAGAAACATTTCTCTTTCTTCTTTCTAGGAGAAAATCATAATACACAACACATTCCCAACACCGGTAGAAAATATCCAGCTCAAACCATGGTAGAAACCATCAAGAACACTTTGAAATCTATATGAACATAACCAAGCTATCAGAACGGAATTCCTATAACTCGACTAAGCCACACAGGTTGCCAAATTCGAGAGTATTGCCACAAAACACCCGTAAATCCCCGCCTCATCATAAGAACCAAAAGAATCGAGCATACTATTACCGTACTGATTCAGTATGTTACCCGTTTGTCCTATTTTCTCCAAGTTTCTTCTGAATTACCCTCAAGTTGACATTTTTCCTTGTCAGAACACTACGATCCTTACCCAAAGCTCACTACAAGACATCCTAACATAAAATCGCATCGCCCCCAGGCCCATAAGCCGATGTATACTTCTTAAGCACCCCCATAAGTACCACAACCGAAATGTTCATTCTGAAAAATACCTTATGTGAATTTAAAATTGTTCTTTTACCTTTTTTATACTTGAATGTAGAATCCATAGTCATGCAGAATTACCGCAAGTCCCGGCACCATCAAATATAAATCTCAGATTCTATCCATACACAAATTTGGAAATCTTCTTGATTGTTATATATAAATCTCGAACTCATTAGAACCTTCTAGAGTGTCATCCACTCTACTCAAATTTAAATTGCATCGCCAAAACGGGCCGAAAGACACGTGCTCCATGTCAAGACCCAAAACTCCCTCTGTAAGACGTCGTGACGGCACCTAGTCTCTACGACTAGGTAAGAGTAACAATTGCGGAAATAGCAAAAATGGAAGTAAAAGTTAACAACTAACTGCAATCGATAACTAAATAACTGGTAACAATGTCGCTTTGCATGTACAATAACCAACACTCTAGTAATAAACAGTATTCCATAATCCTCGAAACATTATAAGCCACAAGCTACAGATGGAAACTAGTATCTCTATATAACAGAGTCTAATAAAAGAAGTACAGAAGGTACTTGACATAGGAGAGAATAGAAGGGGACTCCGAGGTCTGCTGACGTGGCAAATGTACCTTGAAGTCTCCGAACAATAACAAGCACTCTCAGCTAATAGCGGGTATGATAAGAAGTACCTGGATCTGCACATAAAAACATGTGCAGAAGAGTAGCATGAGTACACCACAACGGTACCTAGTAAGTGCCAAGCCTAACCTCGGTCGAGTAGTGTAGAGGTCAGGTCAGGATCACTGGTATATAATAAATAACGCAGGGAAATATAATAGTATATTAAGAGATTGGAATTTAACAAAAAGGAAAACACAGCAGAAATAACAGTACAACATAGGGGGTAAACAACAGAGGATCTCACGAGGTACCGCCTCGTAGTCTCAAAAGTAAATGTGCAGGGAAAACTCCCGAGGTACCGCCTCGTAGTCTCAAAAGTAAATGTGCAGGGAGAACTCCCGAGGTACCACCTCGTAGTCTCAAAAGTAAATATGCAGGGAGAACTCCCGAGGTACCACCTCGTAGTCTCAAAAGTAAATTTGTAGAGAGAACTCCCGAGATACCGCCTCGTAGTCTCAAAAGTAAATATGCAAGGAGAGCTCCCGAGGTACCGCCTCGTAGCCTCAAAAGAAAATGTGTAGGGAGAACTCCCGAGGTACCGCCTCGTAGTCTCAAAAGTAAATTTGCAGGGAGAACTTCCGAGATACCGCCTCGTAGTCTCAAAAGTAAATATGCAGGAAGAGCTCCCGAGGTACCGCCTCGTAGCCTCAAAAGAAAATGTGTAGGGAGAAATCCCGAGGTACCGCCTCGTAATCTCAAACGTAAATATGCAGGGAGAACTCCCGAGGTACTGCCTCGTAGTATCAAAAGTAAACACACAGCTTAGACCGATAAATACAATATTTAACAGCGAGAATTCTACAATTTAGACTAATAAAGAACAAGGAAAAATAGGAAATCAACTAGGCATGTAGCATAGAGTTCAAGTAAGCAGTTAAAGCACGTAGACATGTGATACTAGACTAAACGGGATAACTACACATGTTGGTATAACTCAATTAAGAATGAAAACAGGCTACTACTCAGTAAAAGAAATCGAATTTTTTCAACAATAGCCCGTGTACGCAACCGTCACCTCGCGTACACGGCGCTCACATATCACAACATCACCAAATCCTAAGGGTATCCCCCCCCCACAAAGTTAGGCAAGCCACTTACCTCGAACCAAACTCAGTCAATCAGTAACAATGCCTTATCCTCGATTATCTGACTTTGAATGGCCCAAATCTAGCCAAGAACAATTACATATAAAAAATATAACTATAATAGACTAATCTAATTAATGAAATCAAGACTTTAACAAGAATCTCGAAAATTGTCCTAAAGAATCGACTCAGACCCACATCTCGGAATCGGGTAAAAGTCACAAAATATGAACACTCATTCACTCACGAGTTCACTCGTACCAAAATTATCCAAATCTGATATAAAAATCCCAATAAAAACTCAAAAACTTAGTCAAAGAACTTCTCCCAGTTTTCCCAAATTTCTCAACCAAATTCCTTAATTAAATGATGAAATCAACTATAGATTAGTGGAATATAACCATAAACTAGTTAAGAATCAATACCCCAAACTTCTTTCTTAAAAATCCTTGAATTATCGCCTTAATCTGAGCTCTCAAAGTCCCAAATTTGAAAATGGGATAAAACCCTCAAACTTGGCCCTTTTCTGCCCAGCGATTTCGCATCTGCGGGCCTATAAACGCACATTTGGAAATTCCATATCAGGTGTGGACTTAACTTAAGTCCCCTGGGTCCGCATCTGTGAGAGAAGCGTCGCACCTGTGGATGCGCTCCTGCGACCAAGGAACGGCACCTGCGACCCTCACCGCTCCTGTGCACTGTCCTACCGCAGAAGCGAGGCTTCTTCTGTGCAAATAAGTACGCACCTGCGAACCCATCCTCGGCTGCCAAAATCCGCATTTGTTCTCCTCCTTCTGCACGTGCAAGTCCGCACATGCGTTATCCCTACCGCAGGTACGAAAACACCAGAAACCAAAAAACTTCAGCAATTTGCATAAGTCCAAATTCAATCCATTAAGCATCCGAAACACACCCGAGGATCCTGGGACCTCAACCAAACATACAAACAAGTCCTGAAACACCATAAGAACTTAGTCGAGCCCTCAAATCACATCAAACAACGCTAAAAACATGAATCACCCTCCAATTCAAACTCAATAAACGTTGAAACTTCAAACTTCTACAACCGATGTTGAAAACTATCAAGTCACGTTCGATTGACCTCAGATTTTTCACATAAGTCATATTTGACATTACGGACCTACCCCAACTTCCGGAATCGGATTCCAACCCCGATATCAAAAATTTCACTACCGATCAAACTTTCCAAAAATTCAGCTTTCGCTATTTGAAGCCTAAATCAGCTACAGACCTCCAATTCACATTTCGCTATTTGAAGCCTATTATTCTCAAACCGACCGGTCGGTTTGTTACAAACGCCCCCTCTTAAAACAATTGTTCGTCCTCAAATGATCATAGATACATATCTGGAGTGGTGAAAAGTTGAGGATAGTGGCTGCACATATCATGCTCGGTCTCCCAAGTCGCCTCCTCGGCCGGCTGACCCCTCCACTAAACCTTTATGGAAGCAATGTTCTTCGACCTCACCTTTCAAACCTGCCTATCCAAAATAGCCATCGGCTCCTTAACATAAGATAAATCCTTGTCAAACTGGACTGAGCTGAAATCCAACACATGGGACGGATCGCCGTGATACTTCCGGAGCGTAGAAACATGGAATACTGGGTGAACCCCTGCTAGACTGGGAGGCAAGGCAATCTCATAATAATCCTCCCCAACATTCAGCAACACCTCGAATGGGCCGATAAACCTTGGGCTTATCTTACCCTTCTTACCGAACCTCAAAACACCCTTCATGGGTGACACACGGATCAAGACCCGCTCTCCCACCATGAATGAAAGATCGCGAACCTTCTGATCTGCATAACGTTTTTGTCTAGACTGGGCTATGCGAAGTCGATCATAAATCACCTTAACCTTCTCTAGAACAAGTCATGGAGCTCTCTCGCCCTAACCAGAAGCATAATCACTTTCTAAGCCGACTTTCAATATTATCCTTCCGAATATACCGTAATAAAACCTAATAGTACCCATTCTAGGTCCAATGACCTTATATTATTAAACACAACTATCGCACAGAAATGCCACACCAATATAACTCAAGCCACAACTGAGCAATCCGTGTACCCAAAAATGAAAAATGTCTCAAAGAAGAGAACTGTTGTTTTTTTCAGGTTCAACCAGCACCACCACAACCGCACATGCTATGAGCTCTTCATATATAGTAGAACTAAGATACACAAATCTAATAACGGTAACCAGCTCTCCTAGATATCACATTAACATCACCCGTAGGGACAACTCATGTGCTATAGTATCAATTTATGGACCTGCACGGACAACTCACGTGCCAATAATATCAGTATATGGATCCTCACGGACATCTCACATGCTAATAAGATATTCCTCCTGGCATGATCACATTCCTCTAGTCAAATCATATCATACAGGAGCAATCAAATAAGTATACATGTATATGATAAATAAAATAAGATTCACATGCTCCTGGACTGGTATAAATAACACGCCATAGAGTAGGCATGTGCAAAGTGTGCTATCATAAATCAAATCAGCCTCTTTGTAACCTAAAGTATAGCCCATATAGTTCTCAAAAAAGGTACGAACACGAGAAACGTTATGACTTTACGCTTAATAGTCAACTCTAGGCATATCATAGCCTAAGTATTCCTCTGAGTATGAATACTTGCTCCGATGCCCGAACATGGGCTCAAACCTTACATATATGCGCACTCATAGCGCGTAGCTATCACAAATAAGTGCCTGCACTGAGTTTAAATAAACCACTCACCTCAAACAGGCCGCAACCCAGAAGCGATATGCTTCGGAGAATTCCCAGTCTCCAAATTCATAGAACACATGAACCACCGTAACCGATCCAAACTCCAGCACTCGAATGACTAATACATCTTTCTTGCACGATCATTCCACGAGGAATACTTTCATAATTCTTCCATGCCACATAACAATAATTTGAATATCAGTAGTCTATCAACCAGGTGAGTACCGCAATACCAATGAACATCTGTAAGTCAAAACACAATGCACCTTTTGAAATGTGCAACCTTCTCAGGGATTACCGAGCAGTTAGAACATTCATCTAAAAATCTGAAACTGACCATTCTGTCCAACATTCGTGACCTTCCTTTCAAGAATGAACTGCCACCTTGTATATGTAAATCTAAATCCCACACAACACAACATATCTATCATGTGAAAAGCACGAGAATCTCATTATAAGCTCTGAGTCACCAACAAATTACATACCCTATTAGTTAGAAACATTTCTCTTGATTCTTTCCAGGAGGAAATCACAATACACAACACATTCCCAACACCGGTAGAAAATATCCAGCTCAAACCATGGTAAAAACCTTCAAGAACACTTTGAAATCCATTTGAACATAACTAAGCTATCAAAACGGAATTCCTCTAACTCGACTAAGCCACACAGGTTGCCAAATTCGAGAGTATTGCCACAAAACACCCGTAAATCCCTGCCTCATCATAAGAATCAAAAGAATCGATCATACTATTACGGTACTGATCCAGTATGTTACCCGTTTGTCCTATTTTTTCCAAGTTTCTTCTGAATTACCCTCAAGTTGACATTTCTCCTTGTCAAAACACTACGATCCTTACCCAAAGCTCACTACAATACATCCTAACATAAAATCACACCGCCTCAAGGCCCATAAGCCGATGTATTCTTCTTAAGCATCCCCATAAGTAACACTACTGAAACGTCCACTCTGAAAAATACCTTATGTGAATTTAAAATTATTCTTTTACCATTTTTATACTGGAATGTAGAATCCATAGTCATGCATAATTACCGCAATTCCCGGTACCGTCAAATATAAATCTCAGATTCTATCCATACAGAAATTCGGAAAAATTCTCGATTGTATCCACTCTGCTCAAATTTAAATTGCATCGCCCAAACGGGCCAAAAGACACGTGCTCCATGTCACGACCCAAAACATCCTCTATAAAACGTCGTGATGGCACCTAGTCTCTATGACTAGGTAAGCCTAACAATTGCGGAAATAACAAAAATGGAAGTAAAACTTAACGACTAACTGCAACCGATAACTAAATAACTGGTAACAATGTCGCTTGGCTTTTAAAATAACCAACACTCTAGTAATAAACAGTATTCCCAAAACCCGGAACATCATAAGTCACAAGCTACTGATGGAAACTAGTATCTCTATACACCAGAGTCTAACAAAAGAAGTACAGAAGGTACTTGACATACGAGAGAATAGAAGGGGACTCCGAGGTCTGCTGACGTGGCAGATGTACCTTGAAGATTCCATACAATAACAAGCACTCTCATCTAATAGCGGGGCTGATAAGAAGTACTCGGATCTCTACACAAACACTTGTGCAAAAGAGTAGCATGAGTACACCACAAACGGTACCCAGTAAGTGCCAAGCCTAACCTCAGTCGAGTAGTGTAGAGGTCAGGTCAAGCTCACTAGTATATAATAAATAATGCAGGGAAATATAATAGTATATTAAGAGACTGGACTTTAACAAAAAGGAAAACACAATAGAAATAACAGTACAACACAGGGGGTAAATAGCAGAGGATCTCCCGAGGTACCGCCTCGTATTCTCAAAAGTAAATGTGTAGGGAGAACTCCCGAGGTACCACCTCGTAGTCTCAAAAGTAAATATGCAGGGGGAACTCCCGAGGTACCACCTCGTAGTCTCAAAAGTAAATTTGCAAAGAGAACTCCCGAGATACCGCCTCGTAATCTCAGAAGTAAATATGCAGGGAGAACTCCCGAGGTACCGCCTCGTAGCCTCAAAATAAAATGTGTAGGGAGAACTCCTGAGGTACCGCCTCGTAGTCTCAAAAGTAAATATGGAGGGAGAACTTCTGAGGTACCACCTCATAGTCTCAAAAGTAAACACACAGCTTAGACCGATAAATACAATAGTTAACAGCGAGAATTCTACAGTTTAGACTAATAAAGAACAAGGAAAAACAGGAAATCAACTAGGCATGTTGCATAAAGTTCAAGTAAGAAGTTAAAGTACGTAGACATGCGATACTAGACTAAATGGGATATCTACACATGTTGGTATAACTCAATTAAGAATGAAAACAGGCTACTACTCAGTAAAAGAAATTGCACCTTTTCAACAATAGCCCGTGTACACACCCGTCACCTCGCATACACGATGCTCACATATCACAACTGTAACACCCCAGAAAATTTCGAAGTATTTAAGTGTAAAGCACGGTAAAATTTGCAAAGAAAATAATGTTGCATGGTGCCGGACTAGGCTTACAGTAAAACGCACAAGCTCGCCGCGGCTCGGACCTTTTGGGTTGAACAATGCACCGGAAAGTAAAAGAAATTTTTTGGCGGAAATGTGCATTTCTGCGGTCCATTATGCGATTGTAGAATCACTCTGCGGGCCGCATAATGGCCGCAGAGTAAGACAGTTAATTGGGTCAGTCGGATGCAACTATGCGGTCGATTATACGACCGCATAACTGTTATGCGGTGCATTATGGGTTTTTAAAACCCGACCCTATTTCGTTAAATACACTCTTTGGGTCATTTTTGAGCTATTATCTGACATTTTAGAGTGAGAGAGGGTGCCCTAAAGTGAGAAGGTGTTCTCTAATAATTGTTCTTCAATTCTTCCCCATGTTTTGGAAGATTGAGAAGGGAAACTCCCTAGGTCTTCATCCTAGAAGTAAGATTCTACACCCTAACCCTCAATTTTGAATTTTGTGCAGAAATGGATAATAATCAAGATGATTTTTGGCCAAGAGGGTTGGTTATTTTACATGCATGTGTAGAAAGATTGTTGAGCTAAAAATGATAAAGGTTGGGTTGTGGGATGATGGAATCCTCCATAAAAGGATCTTGAAACCTTAATGCACATCTAGTGTTTGATAAAATGCTCAAATGAGCTAGAACCATAATCATCTTCCTAATTTTGGTATAATTTGTTATATTTCTAAAATAGATTGAAGTTGCTAAGAAATCCGGAACATTTAGAGTGTAAGGAAGCTCAAGTGAGGTATGTTGGCTAAACTCTTCTTTAAGAATTAGAATTCCGTATATCCTTGTAAGTTCCGAGATGTTGATTATAAATGGAATATTCCGATAAGTTTTGTGATGAAGATATATGTTCAATTCGTGTTTCAAATGCTCTTATCATATTGCATTATAAATTGAAGATGTGTCCCAAACTATGGATTATGTATCCACGTGTTATAATTTCTAGTCATGATTTATGTGAAAGGTCTTATGCCAAGTTGTGTAGAGATTGTGATTATGATACACCTCCACCCGCATACATTGGGGTGAGGCGGCATGACCGCTTTGTGTAGGGATTATGGTATAGAGATTGTGATTGTGATACACCTCCACCCTCATATATATTGGTGTGAGGCGGCATGACCGCTTTATGTAGGGATTATGATATTGTGGGACTGCACCTCCACCTGCTTACATTGGGGAGAGGCGGTACGACCGCTTTGTGTATAGTTTTGGTATTTTTGTGGCACCACCACACGTATACATTGGGGTGAGGCGGCATAGCCTCTTTTTGTAAGTTCTTAGTACTGTGGTTATATATGTCCACCCACATACATTGGGGTGAGGCGGCAGGGCCACTTGATTAGAGTTGTGGTATTGTACGTACACCTACACCTGCATACATCGGGTGAGGCGGCAGGGCCGCTTTGTGTGAAGATGGTTACATAGGATCTCATCTCAAATCCTATAAATGTTGTTGATAGCTTTTAATAAGCTTGCTATGGTTCAGAAAGTTATCAATATTATTCTATTGCCGCACTAGTTCATCATAATTATCTTGTATTTTTAAATTCGTAAATTGGTGTTTAGTTTTCATTCTAGTACTATTCGACGGTACTAACGTCCTTTTTGCCGGGGGCACTACATCTTTAAATGGATGCATGTGGTTCCACAGCAGGAGACATTGATCAATGATAGCAGTACACCTTCTTCCCAGCTGACTTGGTGAGCCCCACTTCATCCCGGGGTCATGTATCTTTTGATCTTTATGTATTATGGTTGAGGTATAGCCGGGGCCTTGTTGCCGGCATTATCATTGTACTCTTCTTTATCTATAGAGGCTCCGTAGGCAAAGTGTGGGTTGCTTATTGGTGCTGGGGAAAGACAAAATATGTTATGTTGTGGTTGTATTACTTGTCTATTTGAGACTTTAAAAATGATGAAACTATTGGAGATGAATTGGTATTGTAGACATGAACACATTTTTGTTTAATTAATGATAATATGAATTATCTCTATTCGTGGATGAGTTTGGGTAGAATGAAACCTAATAGGCTTGCTCGGTTGGGTTCACTCGGTTGAGCGCCGATCGCGCTCCTCGGTTTTGGGGCGTGACAAACTTAGTAATAGAGCCTTAAGGTTTTATAGTGTCCTAGGATGTCTCAGAGCCGTGTCTAGTAGAGTCCTTATTATCGGTGTGTTGTCGGCCACATCTATAATTAGGATTCTACATGGGCATTTAGGAATAATACCCTTCTTTCATGTTCTTGATGGTGTGATAAAACTGGTTGTAAGATTGCTCCTCCTTTAACTCCTGCGTTGCTCTAATTTTCAGTGCATGGCACCTAAGAAGAAGGCAAGAACTGGCCAAAGAGCCAATGTCACCCCAGGAGTGACAGTTGACCCAATAATTGATGATGCGGGTGAGCACCCGAGGAGTGAGAATATTCCTCTAGTTACTACACTTCCTGACTCTACTACAACTGATCAGATCGCACTTGTCCCTACACCTACAGAAGGTGCGACAGTTCCTCCAACTGATATTCCAGTTCCACCTCCAACTCAAGCTTCCGATTCTGGTGTGTCTGATATTAATATTAGGGGAGCCATACAAATGTTGACACAGTTAGTGGCTTCTCAGGCCCAGAGATCGAGTGTTGGGCCTACTTCTTCTAGTCATACAGGGGAATCTGCTAGTTCCATGGTGAACAAATTTCTTCAGTTAGATCCTCCAGTGTTTATGGGTGCTGATCCCGAGGAGGACCCCCAGGACTTCATTGAAGAGATGCATAAAACTCTCCGGGTTATGCATACTACAGAGACGGAGGCAGTAGAGGTGGCCTCCTACCGTCTGAAAGGGGTGGCCTATTCTTGGTTTGAGTTGTGGGAGGAATCCCGTGAGGAGGGAAGCCCTCCAGCAAGGTGGGGTGAGTTCACAGATGTCTTTATGGATCATTTCATGCCTGCCGAAACTAAGGCAGCTCGTGCCGCTGAGTTTGAAAGCCTGAAGCAGGGTAGTATGAATGTGTAGGAGTATCATATGGAGTTTGCGCGCCTGTCCAAGTATACTATTCTCCTGTTGCCCACTATGGAGGCTAGAGTGTGCCGGTTTGTATAGGGCCTTAGCCCCTTAGTTATCAATGAGGCCTCTACAACTTCCTTAAATTCTGATATGAACTATGGTAAGATGGTGGCATTTAAGCCACAGAGACCTGCAAATTGAAGAATAGAATGGAGCGTCAGAGTAACAGCAAGGCCCGGTCCGCGGGCAACTTTGGTGGTTCTTCTGGTGGTGGTGGTAGTGGTAGGTTGGCATTCAGGGGAGCATCATCAGGACCTTCGCAATCATTTGCCCAGTCTTCGATGGGTGCACAGTCATCTGGACCCAGTCTGGGCAACAAGGGACCCCACCAGAAGGGTCGGCCCGACAGAAAGTTTCAGCAGCGGAGGCTTCCATGCCCTAAGTGTGGGAGGATGCACTTTGGGTCCTGCTTCATGGACCTACCAGTATGATATGGGTGTGGTGTGAGGGGTCACATTCAGAGAGATTACCGCTCATCCCGCCAAAATATGGGCAGAGGTGCGGCACAGCCAGCTAATTCTGCAACTACTACATCTATAGCACCTCCAGCTCGAGGCGCCCCAGCGCCCGCAGGGCCTGGTGCAGCTAGGGGTGGTGCACAGAACTCGGGACGACCCAGCAGATTTTATGCTATGCGGAGACGTTGGGAATCAGAGGCTTCTCCAGATATTGTCACAGGTATATTGACTGTCCAATCTCATGATGTATATACTCTTATTGATCCCGGTTCCACTTTGTCATATGTCACACCTTATGTTGCTATGGAATTTGGGATAGAACCAGAACAGCTTTATGAGCCGCTCTTTGTATCTACTCTGGTTGGTTAGTCTATTTTGGTCGCCTAGGTTTATAGGGATTGTGTTGTCACGTTGTGTGGTTGGGGCACCATGGCCGATCTTATTAAATTGAGAATGGTCGATTTTGATGTGATAATGGGGATGGATTGGTTTTACTCTTGTTTTGCCAAGCTTGATTGCCAAACCAGAACTGTTAGATTCAAATTTCCAAATGAGCCAGTTATTGAGTGGAAGGGTGATGATGTAGTACCGAAGGGTAGGTTTATTTCTTGCCTTAAGGCCACGAAAATGATCAACAAGGGATGTATTTACCATTTGATTCAGGTTACGGACACCGATGCTGAGGCACCTACACTTGAGTCTGTGCCTGTTGTGAATGAATTTCTGGGAGTATTTCCGGATGAACTCCCTGGGATCCCACCAGACAGGGAGATTGATTTTGGGATTGATGTGATGCCAGACACACATCCTATATCCATTCCACCCTACAGAATGGCACCGGCAGAATTGAAGGAGCTAAAGGAACAATTGAAAGATTTGTTAGAAAAGGGTTTCATCCGACCTAGTGTGTAGCCTTGAGGCGCACCTCTTCTCTTTGTAAGAAAGAAAGATGGGTCACTACGTATGTGTATTGACTATCGGCAGCTTAATAAGGTAACAATCAAAAATAAGTACCCACTGCCAAGGATAGATGACTTGTTTGATCAATTGCAAGGTGCTAGGTACTTCTCCAAAATTGATTTAAGATCCGGGTATCACTAATTGAAGATCAGGGAGCGGGATATTCCGACAACAGCTTTTAGGACACGGTATGGGCATTTTGAATTTCTGGTGATGTCGTTTGGGCTAACAAATGCCCCAGCAGCCTTCATGGATCTTATGAATCGAGTTTTTAAGCCATTCCTCGACTCCTTTGTGATAGTGTTCATTGACGATATTCTTGTATATTCACGAAGTCCGGAGGACCATACCGATCATCTCAGGGTAGTTCTGCAAACCCTGCAGCAGCACCAGTTATATGCAAAGTTTTCAAAGTGTGAATTTTGGCTTGAATCGGTTATATTCTTGGGTCATGTAGTCTCTAGTGAGGGAATTAAGGTTGATCCTCAAAAAATTTCAGCTGTGAAAAATTGGCCGAGGCCTACAACTCCAACAGAAATTCGTAGTTTCTTAGGCTTGGCTGGATATTACAAAAGGTTTGTGGAGGGGTTTTTTACTCTTGACTCTCCATTGACTAAATTGACGCAGAAGGTAATTAAGTTCCAATGGTCAGATGCTTGTGAAAATACTTTCCAGGAATTGAAAGCAAGATTGACTACGGCGCCGGTGTTGACTCTACCAGAGGGTATAGATAGATTTGTGGTATATTGTGATGCTTCAAGAATGGGCTTGGATGTGTATTAATGCAACATGGGAAGATAATAGCTTATGCTTCTAGGCAACTAAATAATCATGAAAAGAACTATCCAACACATGATTTAGAACTTGCGGCAGTGGTATTTGCATTAAATATTTGGCGTCATCATTTATATGGGGTCCATGTTGATATATTCATGGACCATAAGAGCCTTCAATATATTTTCAAATAGAAGGAATTGAATCTGCGGCAGAGAAGATGGCTTGAATTACTCAAGGATTATGATATTGATATTTTATACCATCCAGGGAAGGCTAATGTTGTGGCGGATGCTCTTAGCCGAAACTCTATGGGTAGCTTAGCACACTTGGAGGCATATCAAAGTCCATTTGCCAAATAAGTTCACCGATTGGCTAGTTTGAGAGTTCGTCTTACGGACTCTAGTGAAGGGGGGGGGGGTAATTATGCAAAATAGGGCTGAATCATCGCTTGTTGTGGAAGTCAAAGAGAAGCAATACAATGATCCATTGTTGGTGCAAATGAAAGGGGGGATTCATAAACATAAGACCATGGCCTTTTCTCTTGGCATGGATGATAGTACACTAAGGTGCCAAGGGAGACTATGTATTCCAAATGTGGATGGTCTCCGTGAAAGAATTTTGACTGAAGCTCACACTTCTAGGTATTCTGTGCACCCAGGTTCTACAAAAATGAATCATGATCTTAAGGAAGTCTATTGGTGGAATTATATGAAGAGGAATGTGGCAGACTTTGTAGCAAGATGTCTGAACTGTCAGCAAGTGACGGCCAAACACCAAAGGCCCGGTGGGTTATCACAAAACATAGAAATTCCAATGTGAAAATGGGAAATGATTAATATGGACTTTGTGGTAGGATTACCATGCACTCCGCGCAAGTGTGACTCAATTTGGGTGATTGTGGATTGACTCACGAAATCAGCACACTTTTTGCCGGTTAAGTCTACCGACACAGCGGAGCAGTATGCTCAGTTGTATATCAAAGAAATAGTCAGGTTGCATGGCACCCCAGTTTCCATCATTTCTGATCGGGGAGCACAATTCACTGCTAATTTTTGGAAGAAATTTCAGCAAGGTTTGGGTACTCAGGTGAATCTCAGTACAACCTTTCACCCGCAGAGCAGACTATTCAAACGCTTGAGGATATGTTGTGTTCTTGTGTGCTAGACTTCAAAGGTAGCTGGGATGATTATTTACCACTTATAGAATTTGCGTACAACAATAGCTATCATGCTAGCATTCAGATGGCACAGTTCGAGGCTTTATATGGAAGGAGATGTAGATCTCCCATTGGGTGGTTCGAAATTGGGGAAGCAGAGTTGATAGGGCCAGACCTCGTGCATCAGGCTATGGAAAAATTTAAAATCATTAAGGAGCGGTTGAAGACTGCTTAGAGTCGTCAGATATCCTATTCGGATGTTCGTCGTAAAGATTTGGAATTCAAAAAAGATGATTGGGTATTTTTGAAAATTTCCCCCATGAAGGGTGTAATGTGATTTGGTAAGAAAGGGAAATTGAGTCTGAGGTATGTCAGACCATACAAAATCATTCAGAGGATCGGTGAGGTAGTATACAAGCTTGAGCTACCACCTGAGATGTCATTAGTACACCCGGTGTTTCATATGTCTATGTAAAAGAAAGTAGTTAGAGACCCGACAGTCATTGTTCCGGTTGAGACTATTGAAGTAAATGAAGAATTGACTTATGAAGAGATTCCAGTTTCTATTATTGATCGGCAAGTCCGAAAGTTGAGAAACAAAGAAATTGCATCCGTGAAAGTGCTATGGCGAAACCAACAGGTTGAAGAGGCTACTTGGGAGGCCGAAGAAGAAATGAAGAAAAAGTATCCTTATTTATTTGAATAACCATGTAATTATGAGTTGTGACTTATGCAAATGCTAAGGGATATTCCTATGAAATATGTATGACTTGTACATTTGGTGTTAAGGATGTTCCGCTCTGGTAATATAATTGTTTGTGAGGCCACAGTTGGTGTTGTTTTGTATTATGTTACGTTTTTGGATTATGTATATGCTGTTAAGATGTGTTTCTTGGGCTCTCTGACAGGTGGATAGGCCTAATTACAAAGGAAACTCTGGCGAATATTTTGGAAATTTTGGGATTTAGGCAAATATGGGGCTGCTCGAATATGGTATGAAACAAACTGAGTTTCATATGATGCTAATGACGGATATTTACCCTCATTCAAGGATGAATGATCCTAAGCGGGGGAGAATGTAACACCCGGAAAATTTTGAAGTATTTAAGTGTAAAGCACGGTAAAATTTGCAAAGAAAATAATGTTTCATGGTGCCGGACTAGGCTTACGTGTTGAGGATTATAGAAATTCTTCGCGGCGAGCTTGCTGGCCGCAGCTAGGACTTTTTGGGTTGAATAATGCACCGGAAAGTAAAAGAAAATTTTTGGCATAAATGTGCATTTTTGCGGTCCATTATGCGACCGCAGAATCACTCTGCGGGCCGCATAATGGCCGCAGAGTGAGGCAGTTAATTGGGTCGGTCGGATGCAACTTTGCGGTTGATTATGAGACCGCATAACTGTTATGCGGTGCATTATGCGACCGCATAACAGTTATGCGGACCGCATAGTGACCGCATACACAGAAAACCCTTTTGATCATTTTGTTAGCAATTATGCGACCGGTATGCGGTCCGCATAACCACTATGCGGTCGCATATGCAACCGCAGAACCTGTTCCGGAGCTTCATTTTTAGGTTATTAAAACAAGACACTATTTCGTTAAATACACTCTTTGGGTCATTTTTGAGCTATTATCTGACATTTTAGAGTGAGAGAGAGTGCCCTAGAGTGAGAAGGTGTTCTCCAATAATTGTTCTTCAATTCTTGCCCAAGTTTTGGAAGATTGAGAAGGGAAACTCACTAGGTCTTCATCCTAGATGTAAGATTCTACACCCTAACCCTCAATTTCGAATTTTGTGTAGAAATGGATAATAAGCAAGATAATTTCTGGGCAAGAGAGTTGGTTATTTTACATGCATGTGTTATCCAAGGGTGTAGAAAGATTGTTGAGCTAAAAATGATAAAGGTTGGGTTGTGGGATGATGGAATCCTCCATAAAAGGATCTTGAAACCTTAATGCACATCTAGTGTTTGATAAAATGCTCAAATGAGCTAGAACCATGATCATCTTCCTAATTTTGGTATAATTTGTTATATTTCTAAAATAGATTGAAGTTGCTAAGAAATCCGGAATATTTAGAGTGTAAGGAAGCTCAAGTGAGGTATGTTGGCTAAACTCTTCATTAAGAATTAGAATTCCCTATGTTGGCTGACTTGGTGAGCCCCACTTCATCCCAGGTTCATGTATCTTTTGATCTTTATGTATTATGTTTGAGGTATAGCCAGGGTTTTGTTGTTGGCATTATCATTGTACTCTTCTTTATCTATAGAGGCTCCGTAGACATAGTGTGGGTTGTGTATTGGTGCTGGGGAAAGACAAACTATGTTATGTTGTGGTTGTATTACTTGTCCATTTGAGACTTTAAAAATGATGAAACTATTGGAGATGAATTGGTATTGTAGACAAGAACACATTTTCGTTTAATTAATGATAATATGAATTATCTCTATTCGTGGATGAGTTAGGGTAGAATAAAATCTAATAGGCTTGCTCAGTCGGGTTCACTCGGTTGAGCGCCGGTCGCGCTCCTCGGTTTTGGGGCGTGACAACAACATCACCAAATCCTACGGGGATTTTCCCCACACAAGGTTAGACAAGCCATTTACCTCGTATCAAATTCAGTCAATCAGTAAAAATGTCTTATTCTTGATTATCCGACTCTGAATGGCCCAAATCTAGTCAAAAACAATTACATATAAAAAACACAACTATAATAGACTAATCTAATTAATGAAATCAAGACTTTAACAAGAATCTCGAAAATCATCCTAAAGAGTCGACCCGGACCCACATCTCATAATCGGGTAAAAGTTACAAAATATGAACACTCATTCACTCACGAGTTCACTCGTACCAAATTATCCAAATCCGATATCAAAATCCCAATAAAAACTCAAAAACTTAGTCGAAGAACTTCTCCCAGTTTTCCCAAATTTCTCAACCAAATTCCTTAATTAAATGATGAAATCAACTATAGATTAGTGGAATATAACCATAAACTAGTTAAGAATCAATACCCCAAAGTTCTTTCTAAAAAAACCTTGAATTATCTCCTTAATCCGAGATCCCAAAGTCCCAAAATTGAAAATGGGATAAAACCCTCGAACTTGGCCCTTTTCTGCCAAGCGATTTCGCATCTGCGGGCCTATAATCGCACCTGTGGAAATTCCATATCAGGTGTGGAATTAAATTAAGTCCCCTGGGTACGCACCTGTGGATGAGCTCCTGCGACCAAGGAATGGCACCCGCGACCCTAACCGCTCTTGTGCACCATCCCACCGCAGAAGCAAGGCTACTTCTGCGCAAATAGATCCGCACTTGCGAACCCATCCTAGGCTGCCCAAATCCGCATTTGTGCTCCTCCTTCCGCATGTGCGAGTCCGCACCTGCATTCTCCCTACCTTAGGTGCGAAAATACCAGAAACTAGAAAACTTCAGCAATTTGCATAAGTTCAAATTCAATCAGTTAAGCATCTGAAACACACCCGAGGATCCTGGGACCTCAACCAAACATACAAACAAGTCCTAAAACACCATAAGAACTTAGTCGAGCCCTCAAATCACATCAAACAATGCTAAAAACACGAATCGCCTTCCAATTCAAACTTAATGAACTTTGAAACTTCAAACTTCTACAACCGATGCCAAAAACTATGAAGTCATGTTCGATTGACCTCAGATTTTGCACACAAGTCATATTCGACATTACGGACCTACCCCAACTTCCGGAATCGGATTCTGACCCCGATATCAAAAATTCCACTATCGGTCAAACTTCCCAAAAATTCGGCTTTCGCTATTTGAAGCCTAAATCAGCTACAAACCTCCAATTCACATTCCGGACATGCTCATACGACCAAAATCACCCAACTGAGCTTACGAAGCTGATGGAACTCCATTCCGGAGTCGTCTTCTCACAGTTCCAACTACGGTCAAAATCCTAAGACTTAAGATTTCGTTTTAGGGACTAAGTGTCCCAAAACACTCCGAAACCACGAACAAAACCTCTCGACAAGTCATATATGTAGAAAATGATATGGGGAAAGCAGTAAATAGGGGATCGGGGATATTATTCTCAAACCGACCGGTCGGGTTGTAACATCCTCCCCCTCTTAAAACAACTGTTTGTCCTCAAACGAGCATAGATACATACATGAAGTGGTGAAAATATGAGGATAGCGGCTGCGCATATCATGCTCGATCTCCCAAGTCGCCTCCTCGGCCGGCTGACCCCTCAGTTGAACCTTCATGGAAGCAATGTTCTTCGAACTCATCTTTCGAACCTCCCTGTCCAAAATAGCTATCGGCTCCTTAACATAAGATAAATCCTTGCCAAACTGGACTAAGCTGAAATCCAACATATGGGACGGATCACCGTGATACTTCCGGAGCGTAGAAACATGGAATACTGGGTGAAACCCTGCTAGACTGGGAGGAAAGGCAAGCTCATAAGCAACCTCCCCAACATGCTGCAACACCTCGAATGGGCCGATAAACCTTGGGCTTATCTTACCCTTCTTACCGAACCTCAAAACACCCTTCATGGATGGCACCTGGAGTAAGACCCGCTCTCCCACCATGAATGAAAGATCGTAAACCTTCCGATCTGCATAACGTTTTTGTCTAGACTGGGCTATGTGAAGTCAATCTTGAATCACCTTAACCTTCTCCAGAGCATCCTGAACCAAGTCTGTGCCCAATAACCTAGCTTCATCCGACTCGAACCAACCCACTAGAGACCGACACCGCCTACCATATAGAGCCTCATACAGTGCCATTTGGATGCTCGACTGATAACTGTTGTTGTAGGCAAACTCCGCAAGTGGCAAGAACTGATCCCATGAACCTCCATACTCCATCACACACACACAAAACATAACCTCTAATATATGAATAGTGCACTCGAACTACCCGTCCGTCTGAGGGTGAAATGTTGTGCTCAGCTCCACAACTCATGTTGTACAGCCCTCCAGAACTGTGATGTAAACTACATACTCATGTCAGAGTTGATGGATACCGATACGCCATGAAACCTGACGATCCCGCGGATATAAACTCGAGCCAGTTCTCAGAAGAATAGGTTGTCATCACAGGAATGAAATAAGCTAACTTGGTCAGCCTATCTACAATTACCCAAACTGCATCAAACTTCTGTTGAGTCTGTGGAAGACTCCATAGTTATCCATAGTGATCCGCTCCCATTTCCACTCCGGAATCTCTAACTTCTAAAGAAACATATCTGGCCGCTGATGCTCATACTTCACCTGCTGGAAAATTAGACACCGAGCTACATACTCCACTACGTCTTTCTTCATTCTCCTCCACCAGTAATGCTGCCTCAAGTCCTTATACATCTTCGCAGCACCCGGATGAATGGAATACCGTGCACTGTGAGCCTCCTGGAGAATCAACTCATGCAAACTATCTACATTGGGCACACACAGCCTGCCCTGCATCCTCAATGCACTATCATCCCCGAGGTACCGCCTCGTAGTCTCAAAAGAAAATATGTAGGGAGAACTCCAGAGGTACCACCTCGTAGTCTCAAAAGGAAATGTGTAGGGAGAACTCCCGAGGTACCACCTCGTAGTCTCAAAAGTAAATATGTTGGGAGAACTCCCGAGGTACCACCTCGAAGTCTAAAAACTATACACAGTGCTCAAATCGATAAATATAATAGTTAACAGCGAGAATTCTACAGTTTTGACTAATAAAGAACAAGGAAAAACATGAAATCAACTAGGCATGCTGCACAGAGTTCAAGTATGCAGTTAAAGCACGTAGACATGCGATATTAGACTAAACAGGATAACTACACATGTTGGCATAACTCAATTAAGGATGAAAACAGGTTACTGCTCAGTAAACTTAATCGGGGGTTTTCAACAATATTACGTGTACGCACCAGTCATCTCACGTACACGGCACTCACATATCACAACAACACCAAATCCTAAAGGGATTTCTCTCACACAAGGTTAGGCAAGCCACTTACCTTGAACCAAGCTTAGTCAATTAGTAAGAATACCCTTTCCTAGATTATCTGACTCCAAATGGCCCAAATCTAGCCAAAAACAATTACATATCATAAATACAACTATAATAGACTAATCTAATTAATGAAATGAAGACTTTAACAAGAATGTCGAAAATTGTCCTAAAAGGTCGACCCGAGTCCACGTCTTAGAATCGGGTAAAGTCACAAAATATGAAAACTCATTCACTCACGAGTTCACTCGTACCAAAATTATCCAAATCCGATGTCAAAGTCCCGATCAAAACTCAAAATATTAGTTGAAGAACTTCTGCCTCTCCAATGTTTCCCAAATTTCTCAACCCAATTGCTTTATTAAATGATGAAATCAACTATAGATTAGTGGAATATAATCATAAACGAGTTAAGAATCATTACCCCAAAGTTCTCTCTGAAAAATCCTTGAATTATCGATTTAATCCGAGTTCTCTAAGTCCCAAAAATGAAAATGGTATTAAACCCTTGAACTTGGCCCTTTTCTGCCCAGCAGGTGTGGACTTAACTGTCCTCTGGGTCTGCATCTGCAAGAGAAGCGTTGCACCTATGGATGCGCCCCTGCGACCAAGGAACCGCACCTGCGACCCTCACAGCTTTTGCGCACTGTCCCATCCTGGGCTGCCCAAATCTGCATCTACGCTCCTCCTTCCGCATGTGCGAGCCCGCACATGCAGTCTCTCCACCGCAGGTGCAAAAACACCAGAAACTAGAAAACTTCAACAATACAAATTCAATCCGTTAAGCATCTGAAACACACCTGAGGCCCCTGGGACCTCCATCAAACATACCAACAGGTCCTAAAACACCATACAAAGTTAGTCAAGCCCTCAAATCACATCAAACAATGCAAAAACACGAATCACCCACCAATTCAAATTTAATGAACTTTGAAACTTCAAACTTCTTAAACCGATGAAGAAACCTATCAAATCACGTCAGATTGACCTCAAATTTTGCACACAAGTCATATTCGACATTATGGACCTACTCCATCTTCCAGAATCAAAATCCGACCTCGATATCAAAACGTCCACTACCGGTCAAACTTTCAAAATTTTGACATTTACCATTTCAAGCCTAAATCAGCTACAGACCTGGAATTCACATTCCGGACACGCTCCTAAGTCCAAAATCACCCAACGGAGCTAACGGAACTGATGAAACTCTCCACTCAAAATGACTGTTTGGGTCGTTAAACTCTCTTAGCTTAATAACACTCAATGAGGTAACCCTGCCTTAACACCACAAATCAATTCATACTCCGTGCGTACTATATCCAACAATAACAACTCGATTGTCCCATGATTTTCATATACTCATAAAGTGCAATATAACCCATATCTAGGAATTTCTTTACTCGAGTCATTCTCGATCTCAATCTCTGCAAGTAATAACCGATTCACATGTATGCTTCAAACCGAAACCAGTACAACACATAATCATGAAATCAAATCGTTAATAGTAGGCTTCCCCACTTGGCTCAAAGACATAGAACAAAATGTTCCATAACTCACAATATCCATACTCAATTACTGTCATAATACTACATTCAATTCAATAAAATTTCTTCACCAGCTCAGGTAACACAAACCATAAAATACCTCAATTCATCTGCTAAGCTCTCCTTCATTCTCATGACAGTCAAGTCAACTTTCTCAACCACATTCAATTTCAAATCTCAACACATACAGTTAGCTAGTAGAAAAGAAACTCTCCACTCAACATTATAAGGATCACACATCCATAAATTACCCCGCAAGTGATAACCCTCCTTCTTGGCCTCAAACTGGCATCTTTCTATACCATTTTATAGCCACAACTACTACGTAATCACATAACCTTCCTTAGTCCAAACTCATTGACAAGGAATGAGAATCTACTTCACTCCATAATTAAACAACATGAAATATCCTTCAACACATTCATACTCGAGACTATGCGTCAAATCAAGACAGACGCCAAACACCCAATGACCCTCTTTTCTTTCTTTTTTTTACATCTCAAGAAAACTATTCTCGTCACAATCAAACCATCTGAACATATTTTGCAGTCACATCATGATCATCATATAGCTATTCAATCGCTCATCGAGCCACAAATTCCACTCATAGGGATACTACCGGACATATGAGTCCAAGTTCACACAAATGAAGCTACCGAGCCTAAGCTGTGGTCTAAACCTGGCCTCAGGTCAACCAGACTACAAAAACACAGAATACACATCTCAAACCTCGTTCATGGAATCACAAGCCAGCGATACACAACTGATACCGAGCGCTCACATGCGCAAACGAATGCATGGAAGGAATTCAAAGCGTTATGTTTCAAGCTGAATCAATTACGCACGATAGAATACAAGGAAGTGAAATTTTCCTAAGGTTTTTGGCAGCCTCTCGAAGATAAGTACAGACGTCTCCATACCGATCTGCAAGACTCTACTAAACCTGCTCATGACTCGTGAGACCTATGTAACTTAAAGCTCTGATACCAAGTTGTCACGACCCAAAATCCTAACCTGTCATAATGGAGCCTATCTTAATACTAGGCAAGCTGACACTCTCAATAAACAACAATTTCTTTTAAGTTTGAAAACATAATATTTGAATTCCATATAAAATCTCACAATTTCTAACATAAAATACATTCCCAAAGCCTTCTATCACTGAGTACATGAGCATCTAAATGATAATAAAGTCTCACTGAAAAAAACACTGTCTAACAATATAGAATAGTACAATAACTGAAAGGAAAGAGATGTCAAGATCAGCGGACGCCAGGCAGCTACCTTGATATTCTCCAACAGATAAGTCCTCAACTCTGGCCACCACCATATCTGGATGTACTTGGAACTGGATACGAGGTGCAGGGTGTAGTATGAGTACAAACAACTCAATAAGTAACAAGACTAACCTCTGGGATGAAAATAGTGACGAGCTCAGCAGGTACAATCCAGTATAGAAATAACAGTACAGAAATATAGGCATGCTTTCAAGTTCAACAGTAAACTCAATCCAACTAAAATAGATAATTTCTGCATGATACGAGGATCTCTATATCTACATGCCAAAATATATGTTGTATGTGATGTACCATAATGGAAATCTCGTGTACTCACACTCTCAGAATACTCAATCACTCAGTATTGTATATGGCCAATCCAGCCTAGGTAACTATATATATATATATATATATATATATATATATATATATATATATATATATATATATATATATATCGATTGACATTTAGTCACTCAGTACTGTACAAGGCCAATATAGCCGAGGGAACTCCATCCCAATATAAACAAATAAGGCAACTCCATGCCTGGGAACTCCATCCCTAATATAAATCAACTATGCTAACTGTGGGGGATGCAAACATCGAAGGAGGTCCTTCAGCCCAAGCGTGATACAAAGCCTATATGGCTTACTGCAAGCGGGCAGCCCCAATCCATATAATAATAAAGCCTATAAGGCCTGCTGCAACGGGCATGCCCGATCAATATAATAATAATGCTTATAAGTCCTACTGCAGATGGGCAGCCCCGATTCATATAATAATAATGCCTACAAGGCTTGCTGCAACGGGCAACCCCGATCAATATAATAATAAAGCCTAAAAGTCCTGTTGCAGGCGAGCAACCCCGATCCATATAATAATAATATATAAAGCTAATATGGCTTGTTGTGGCGCGCAGCTCGGTCCCATAAATATCCTCACAATGGATGAATATGATTGAGTGTGAAATGTACATTTTAAAACAATTAATTCAACAGTAACATGGCCCTATGGGTCCCAAAATATCGGCACGTAGCCTAAATATGATCTTTAATACGAGTCTCAGATCAATTTCTCTACCACGTGGAGAATATACGGATAATAACATGTTTCTTTAATTTTACAACTCCACAGAATTTATTCAAGTCACAATTTCTATGGTGCAAACCCACACGCTCGTCACCTAGCACGTGCATCACCTCCAAACAATTGATATAGCACAAAATTCGGGCATTCATACCCTCAAAACCAAGTTTAAAAGTGTTACTTACCTCAAGCCGTTAATTCTTTACTCTGTTATGCCTTTGCCTCATGAATTGGCCTCCGAAAGCCTCGTATCTAATCATAATTCATTAGATTCAGTCAATACAAATTATAGGAATTAATTTCATAGGAAAATACTAATTTTCCAACAAAATCCAATATTGCACTCAAAAATCGCCCGTGGGGCCCACGTCTCGGAATCCGGCAAAACATACAAAATCCGCTAGCCCATTCAATTGCGAGTCCAACCATACTAGTTTCACTCAAATTCGACTCCGAATCGACATTCAAATCCCAAAATTTATTTTATGAAATTTCTACAATTGTTTCCAAATTTCCATCTCAAAATACTAATTAAATGATGAAAATAATGATATATTAATGTATATTAACCAAATCCGAGTTAGAATCACTTACCCCAATGAATTTCTTGAAACTCCCACAAAGCATCGCCACAAACCGAGCTCCCAAAGTCCAAATATAAAATATGAGATGAAACCCTCATTCATATAGTACAAAATCTGATCCCCCATTGTACTGACCGCAAAATATTTTTGCGGTCCGTACATTCCGTGTTCTCCGGCCGCAATCAAAATTGTGAGGCCGCACTTCAGCAGCCTCTACACTACCAGACTTTAGTAAATTGACCATACCTTTTTCTACAAATGTCCAAATGATGATTGGTTAATCTTTCTGAAAACTAGACTCAAAAGGCTATTACTTTCATTTTTGAATTATCTCCAAATTCCTTATAGATTAAAAGATATAACCTTCCGAAGTCTAACCATCGAATCTGCAGAATCTTCTTTCTGCGGCCGCGAAAGGATTTCTGCGGTCCGCACATTTTCTCTGCGATCCGCACTTTTCATCTGTGGTCCGCACCTCAGGCTTTGCCTAAGCACTCCAAAATGAGTCCCACGCACTTCAAAAGTTCTAGAACAACATCAGAGTGCCAAAATACCCAGACTCGCTCAAAACTCACCCCGAAACACATCTGAGCCACTAGGGACCCCGTTCGAATGTACCAACAAATCCTAAAACACGATACGAACTTAGTCGAAACTCAAATCACATCAAACAACACTAAAACCACGAATCATACCCTAATTCAAGCTTAATGAAACTAAGAATTGTCAACTTCTACATTCAATGCCGAAACCTATCAAATCAAGTGAGATTGACCTCAAATTTTGCACACAAGTCATTAATGACATAACAAAGTTATTCCAATTTTCATAATTGGATTTCGACCCCGATATGAAAAAGTCAAATCCCCGGTCAAACTTTCAAACTTAAATTTCTATTTTAGCCATTTCAAGCTTAATTTAACTACGGACTTCCAAATAATTTTTCGGGCACGTTCCTAAGTCCAAAATCACCATACAGGGCTATTGGAATCATCAAAACTCCGATCTGAGGTCGAATACTTAAAGTCAAATTTGGTCAACTCTTCTAACTCAAAGCTTCAAACATGAAATTCATTCTTCCGAACTAATTCTGAAACACCTGAAAACCAAAACTGACAATTCACACAAGTCATAATATATCGTATGAATCTATTCAAGACTTCGAATAGTTGAAAGGGGGGTATATACTCAAAATGACCGGTCGGGTCGTTACACCAACGCATTGTATGGCACAGTTTATAGATCATAATTCAATAGTAATAAATATTTTTATTCTTTGAATATGGAAAATTTAAAAAAGAAAAAAACAAAAATTGAATGTTTCCAGTTATTTTCTATCAGTTTTCCCTTACAATACGCGGAATGACAAATTGACTTTGAAAGAATCACAATCATGAACTGTACTGCATTTATACTACCACTTCAGGAAGCTCTTATTTAATTTTATTCAATTTCTATGGATATTTCAATTTGTAGTGACCTAAAAATTGTAAACTTCTTTTATTATGGTTATGCAAAAGAGGAACTACCTAAGAAATATATAGGGAATCTTCCATTTTCTTTCGGTTGACACTTCTGCAGAGTTGTAAATGACTTGACCAAAAACTAATACTTCTTCTGTCCTAATTTATGCAATATTGTTTAACTAGACACAAAGCTTAACGAGAGAAATGAAGACTTTTTAAATATACAGTCTAAAACAAGCATTAAACATTAGTGTGATTATAAGTTATCTCATTAAGATTAAATGAGCATTTTAAAGTTCAATTTTTTTTAAATATAAAAAAAAAAAATTTAAACAGACTAAAAAAAGGAAGTTGTCACGACCCAAATGACAATCTGTCGTGATAGAACCTAACCCAACTCGCTAGATAAGCCTAACAATAAAACATAATATAATGATAATGATAAGAGTCAAAAATAAAATAGTTGAATTTTATACATCTCTCCAAGGACTGGTAGTACAAGTCATAAGCCACTAAGACTTACATTTTGCAAAAACTGAACTGAAATAATTACAACATCTGTTTGGATTGTACTTGAACAGAATTCGAATCTAAAGCTACCAAGGACAAGTGATAGCCATAACCGAAATGCGGGTACATCTTCAATACCAGCTCCCGACATACACAACAACAACAACTCCATCTGCACATAAGGTGAGAAATATAGTATAAGTACAATTGACCCCATTTACTCAATAAGTATCCTAACTAACCTCGGCGAGGTAAAAGAAGCAAGAACTATAGATGATACTCACTAACACCTGTGCAATTCATAATTCCAACAAGTATAGAATAAATATATGATCAAAATAGGAAATCTCAGGTAAAACCACTTTGATGCTCACAATTCTTTGTTTTAAATTGTTCTGCTCAGTCAACAATCTAGTATATAAGGAAGATATGCAAGTAAAATCAGGTAAACAATCGAGAAAATTTCAAGTAAAGATGAAAAGAAATAACCAAATAGCAGTCTGTTGTGGCACGCAACCCGATCCAATAACAGTAACCAGAAACTCATCGGTTTCTCACAAATCTGTGTACACCATTGTTTCGATTTTATCAGATTTTTTGGGTTTTCGGATTTTTTGTTACTTAAATATTATTTCAATCTTACTTTGTTAAACTTTTGATAAGTAAATATATGTTTAGTAAAAATATAAAAAAATTGACAAACATATTATCTATTAAAATATTCTTATGAGAGAATTTGCTTGTAACACATAATAGTTATTTGTTTAGTCATCTGACAATAATGTTTCGTTGATTTACACTTTCAAGGTTAACCGAGTTTAGTAATTAAATAAAAAAATTAATATGATACCTAAATAATAATAATAATCACTTAACATTCGAAAATGATATAACAATTTAATAGATCTTAACATATGATATGAATATGGAAGAACTAAGAGATTGACGCATTTAAGTAACATTTGATGAGAAAGTGATCATACAACCCATTATTTAAGGTTAATAAATATAGAGCACTTCATATACTATTATATATTATATCCCGCAAGAGAATTTCAAATATTTCTAGACATATTTTAAAGAAAATTCTATATAAAATCTTAAATGAATATATAAAAAAGCATATATTTATATACCGGTTTGGTTCGAATTTTTTTACTCAATACCAAACCAAACCTAGTCAGGTTTTTAATCGGTTTGGTTTGACTTTTCGGTTTGGTGCGATTTTCCGGTTCGTTTTGTACACACCTAGTTTTACGAGACAATATTTTTGTGTTCTAGTGAAATAGGCTCAAATATAGCTGAACAATTAAAAAATATTATATAGTTTACTCCAACTAGTTTGAAATTGAGGTGTCGAAAAACGTGTTTGTTTCGGTTTTAGCATCAACAAATTGCATCCTTAAGGATTACAACTTCAATTGGTGTACTTGGAAAATTTGGAGATCAAAATGAGATAGAACACACTATTGTGGCCATCAAAATGAGATAGAACACACTTGAAAACTTACTTGTATCAGGTGTTTATACCTAATGTCACGACCTAATTTTACCTATAAGTCGTGATAGCGCCCAACACTACAGCTAGGCAAGCCAAGTAGTGATTTAAACACATATTCAACTCTTTACAAATTAACCGATTAATTAAACTCTTCTTACTTACAAGAATTAAGACAATATGAAAAGATCTAGTAAATTAAAATAACCAAGAAAAATAATTAAATTCAAAAGTTCTACTAATGTGTGCAAAGACCCGGTGTCACAAGTGTATGAGCATCTAGTAGACTATACAAAAATAAAATCTAAATACTATTTGAATTAAAATAGACAGAATAAAATTTTAAGAAGAGGCATTAGCTGCTACAGAACGGCTCAGAAAGGCAGCTCACCACTAAGCCTCTGGATAACGTGGGTGCACGCCGATAGGTCTAACTATAGCACCTGTCTCAGATCCTACACAACAAGTGCAGCAAGTGTAGCAAGAGTACGTAAACAACGTGTACCCAGTAAGTATCAAGCCTAATCTCGAAGAGGTAGTGACGAGAGGTCAACTTTGACACTCACTAAGGATTAATAATAATAAAGAAAATAAAAATAGAAATATTTAAATCAACATGATTTTTATAAAATTAACAATAATTTTCTTTAACCAACAGAAATAATTAAATTCATTCAAATGCGACAATTTTTAATTTATTTATTTAACTTCACAAGCTGCAATTAAAATATCAAGGTATCGTGTAATTATTATTATTAGGCACGATTGCTGCCGAGGTCGTACGACCCGATTCATAGTGACATGTACACTGCCGAGGGACGTGCGGCGTGATCCATAGATGCATTTATATTGTCGAGGCGTTCGGCCCGCTCCACAAGAAAGGAGGACATTTTCTTATGTACCTCCGGAATGAGAGTTTATTTATTATAACATTAATACGAGAGGATGCACAATTTCTTTTAACAATTAATTAATTTATATAGAAATTTAAGTATATGAGATTTCAATCTTTTACTATCTTTCCCTAACAATTCACAATATAGTTCAAATACTCTAATTAAATAAAGGTTACAATTTACACACATAATTCATGATTTGAGTCCTAAACTACTCGGACTTTAGCATAAATAGTATCTACGCACGGACACTCATCACCTCGTGCGTATACGTAGCCCCCAAAATTCGCAACAATTATTAATTTAAATAACCTATGGGGTAAATTCCCCCTTACAAGGTTAGACAAGAGACTTACCTTGTCTCAAAGTCCACTTCCCGATCAAAATGTCGCGTAAAAATCTCAATTTGATGCCGAAAAATCTGAAACTATTCAAATGCTATATAAAATAATTAATACATCTCAATAATTCGAAATTGGACTATTCAATAAATTACCCTATCCAAAATCGTAAAATTTCTAAAATTCATTCCGGGCCCACGTGCCCGGAGTTTGGAAATATTTGGTGCAAAACGCTACCCAAAATCTCAGGAACTCAAATATACAATTTCCATCCAATTCCATAACCATTTTCATGGTTAAAATCTCATTTTTATAAAAATCTACTTTTTCATCTAAACCCTTGATTTCTAAGATTTACCGGTTATAATATACCCATAATCCATGTATTTAACTCAAAGTGTGTAGAACCAACTTACCTTCAAGTTGCTAGTTGAAATCCCCTCTCAAAAGCACTGAGACAAAAAATGAGAAAAAATGGTTGTTTCCCGTTTCTTTAAGCTTTCTGCTAAACAAGCTTGTCGCACCTGCGGAGGTGTGACCGCACTTGCGGCTGTCTATGCGCAGGTGCGTTCATACCAGAAGCTAGAAGCTTCTTCCTCCAAATTCCAAAGTTGGTCCGAGCCTCGTCCGGTTAACACTCGGGGCCCATGGGGCCCCGCTCGAACATACCAACAAGTTTGAAATCATAATACGGACTCGCTCGAACTCTCGGAACTTGTAATACAACGTCAAAACTAAGAATCATACCCTAAACCAAATTGATTCAACTTAGAAATTTCAAATTCTTCAACCTTACTCCAAACTCGTAGAAATATACTTATACTACTCGGAATGACATCAAATTTTATGTGCGAGTCTTATATCACCTTACGGAACTATTCTCAGGTCCGAATTTCAAACGCACCTCAATTACTCCAAAACCTACTCCAAACCATATTTAAAGAACTGTGCAGAAGTCTAACATATGTGATAGGTCGGTACGATTCCAGAGCACAGATACATGGAAACCCGGATGAACTTCTGATAGACTGGGAGATAAAGCAAGCTCGTAAACAACCTCCCCAACTCGTCTGAACACCTCAAATGGACCTATAAACCTTGGGCTCAACTTGTCATTTTTCCCAAATCTCATGATTCCCTTCATCGGCGAAACATTCAACAGAACTTGTTCACCCACCATAAATGATAAATCACGCGCTTTCTGATCTGCGTAACTCTTCTGTCAGGACTGTGCTGTACCAAGTCGCTCCTGAATCAACTTTACCTTTTCGAAGGCATCTTTCACTAGATCAGTACCATATAGCTGAGCCTCACCGGGCTCAAACCATCTGATGGGCGAACGGCATCGCCGACCATATAAAGCCTCAAATGGAGCCATCTCGATGCTGGATTGGTAACTGTTATTATAAGCAAACTCGGCTAAAGGCAAGAAATGATCCCAAATGACCTCCAAAGTCGATCACACATGCCTTGAGCATATCCTCCAAAATCTGAATTGTCCGCTCCGACTGTCCGTCGGTCTACGGATGAAAGGTTGTGAGGCGTTCTACACGGGTCCCCAATTCACTTTGTACTACTCTCTAGAAATGTGAAGTAAACTGAGGGCCTCTATCTGATATGATGGAAATTGGCACACCGTGCAACCGAACTATATCCTTAATATAAATCTGGGCCAACCTCTCTGAAGTATACGTAGTTACAACCGAAATGAAGTGTGCCGACTTGGTCAACATGTCAACAATGACCCAAACTACATCAAATTTCCGCAAGGTCCGTGGCAACCCGACTACAAAGTCCATAGTAATGTGTTCCCATTTCCACTCCGGTATAGTCATCTGCTGAAGTAGGCCACCTGGCCTCTGGTGCTAATATTTAACTTGCTGGAAATTTAGACACCTAGATACATACTCAACTATGTCCCTTTTCATTCGCCGCCACAAATAATGCTTCCTCAGGTCACTATACATCTTCGTAGCACTTAGATGAATAGAATATCGAGAACTGTGTACCTCCTATAGGATCTTTTTCCTCAGTCCATCCACAATAGGAACCCATAGATGATCCTGGAGTCGCAGAACACCATTCATGCCAATAGTAACTTCCTTGGCACCACACTGTAGTACCGTTTCTCGAAAAACCATTAAGTGTGGATCATCATACTAGCGAGCCTTGATCTGCTCAAATAGTGAAGACTAGGCCCCAACACATGCAAGAATTCAGATGGGCTCTGAGATATCCAGCCTTACAAGTATGTTAGCCAAGGGCTAAATATCCAAAGCTAATGGACTCTCCTCTGCTTAAATGAAAGCCAAACTACCCATACTCTCCGCCTTTCTACTCAAGGCATCTGTAACCATATTTGATTTGCCCGGATGATAGAGGATAGTAATATAATAATCTTTTAGTAACTCAAGCCATCTGCGCTGCCTCAAATTAGATCCCTCTTCTTGAACAAGTGCTGCAAACCACGATGATCAGTGTAAACCTCACAAGACACCCCATAAAGATAATGCCTCCAAATCTTAAGAGTGTGAACAATCGCAGCTAACTCCAAATCATGCACTGAATAATTCTTCTTGTAGGACTTCAGCTGACGTGAAGCATATACAATAACTAGCCCCTCCTGCATCAACACACAACCCAAACCAACGCGTGAAGCATCACAATACATTGTACACATTCCCGAATCGGAAGGCAACACTAACACTGGTGTTGTAGTCAAGGCTGTCTTTAGCTTCTGAAAGCTCACCTCACAATCATGGGACCATCGGAACGGAGCACCCTTCTGGGTTAATTTGGTCAAAGGTGCTACAATAGATAAAAAAGCCTACACGAACCAATGATAATAGCTTGCTAAACCTAGAAAACTCCTTATCTCACTCGCTGAAGTGGGATGATGCCAATTCTGAACTGCCTCAATCTTTTTGGGATCAACCTTAATGCCCTCGCCCGATACAATATGCACTAAAAATGCTATAGACTCTAGCCAGAACTCATATTTGGAGAACTTAGCATATAGCTTTTGTTCCCACAACATCTAGAGCACCAATCTCATATGATGCTCGTGCTCTTCCTTATTGCGCGAGTAAATCAAAATATCATCAATGAAGACAATGACAAACGAATCAATATATGGTCCAAATACCATGTTCATCAAATCCATAAACACTTTCGGGGCATTTGTCGAATTGAAAGACATCACCAGAAACTCATAATTACCATATCTAGTTCGGAATGTAGTCTTCGGAACATCAGAATCCTGAATCATCAACTGATGGTACCCCGACCTCAAGTCGATCTTAGAGAACAACCTGGCACCATACAACCGGTCAAATAGATCATCAATACGCGACAACGGGTACTTGTTCTTAATAGTGACTTTTTCAATTGGCGATAATCAATACATATTCACATCGTTCTATCCTTTTTCTTCACAAATAATACCGGTGCACCCCAAGGCGATACACTCGGTATGACGACCCCTTTGGCTAGTAACTTCTCAAGCTGTTCTTTTAATTCTTTCAATTCTTTTGGAGCCATACGATACGGTGGGATAGATATAGGTTGGGTATCTGGAGCCAGGTCAATATATAAATCAATATCATGATCTGGTGGCATGCCTGGAAGATTTGAAGGAAATACATCGGAGAACTCCCGAACCACATGCACTGAATCAATAGTCGCAGTCTCTGCAGTAGTATCTCGAACATAGGCTAGATAAGCTAAACAACCCTTCTCAACCATGTGTTGAGCCTTCATAAAAGAAATAACCCGATTAGATGCACTAACAAACGAAACCTTCCACTCCAGCCTATGCAATGCTGGAATAGCCAAGGTAATAGTCTTGCCATGGCAATATAGGATGGCATGATATGGAGATAACCGGTACATGCCCAGGATGATTTCAAAGTCGATCATCTCATGCCCAGAAGATCTGCTCTAGTTTCATAAATACATAATGTAATAATGCAGGACCGGTAGATCCGATCCACAACAATAGAATTGCGCATAAGAGTGGACACATAAACAGGAGTACCCAAGGTCTCAAGAGAAACACCCAGGAAATGAGCAAATAGAGATGACACATATGAATATGTAAATTCTGGATCAAATAATACGGAGTCATCTCTGCCGCAAACAGAAATAATACCTGTAATCATGGCATATGAGGCCTCTACATCTGGTCTACCCGGAAAAGCAAAGAATCGAGTTGTAGCTCCAACTGGCTAGCCTCCGCCTGACGGACCTCCACCTCTAGGATGACCCTTACCCACCTGTCATCCACCTCTTACTGGTCGGACGGCTGGTGGAGCAACTGGTGTGGTAAACGTCTAGCCCTGGTGACTTGAATACCCACTGGAAGGACCTTGAATAGCTGGTGGGAGATAAGAACTCTCTAGAATAACACTAAAATAAGGTCGCACTGGAGCACCCCGAGAAGGTGGTGGTGCTGGATATGGGGGCCTGCTGGAGTGCCCTCGCACAAATTGACCTCTACCCCCAGACGGAGCCCTTTCACGAACTAACCTCTCATAAACTGACATTTGACCCTGCTGGAGCTGCTCAAATTGAAACCGCAACTCTTCCCCTTGGAGGGTGGAATACACCTGTCCAGGAAACTATGGATGAACTTGTCCCAAGTCATGGGAGAAGAATCTGCTGGTCTGCCAAGAAGATAAGACTTCCACCACCTATAGGCTCTGCCCTCCAGCTGAAAACTAGCAAAGTCTACCCAGTGAGACTCTAATATCCTCATATTGTGCAGTATATCCCTACATCGATCAATGAAGTCCTGGGGATCCTCATGTCGTTCACCCCCAAAGACAAGAGAATTTAGTCTAGTCCATCTGTCCAATAGTTTCTGCGGCTCGACAGCTGCAGCTGGTCTGGGCTCAGGTGTAGCTGCTGCCACTGGCTGGGATCCACCCACAGGTAGTGCACCCTGGGTCTGATATACAGCAGCTTCCTGCCCATGAGCCTGTGCGGTAGGGGTCTGTGCTCCCCCACCCGCCTGAGATGTGGATGGATATGCCAGAAATAAACCGGCCTGAGTTATAGTGTCCATGAACCGCAACATACGACCCATGACCTCCTAAAATCCTGATGCAGACGTGAAATCCACCGGAGCTGGCTCTGCCACGAGCACCTCGTCCTGTTCCTCAATAATGGGATCTTCTGTTGGACCCAGTGGTGGAATAACTAGAACAATCCTAGGATATCCTCGTTCCCCACCACGGACCGGAGCCCTCCCTCGGCCTCTGCCTCGACCTCTAACAACAGGGGGAGTAACTTTTCCCTGATCTGGAACCTCTTTAGAGCGCGTTCTCACCATATGTGAGAGAATAAGAGAAAGATATTTAGTACTACATCAATTGCACGATGGAAGATGAATAAAGGTAGTTCCCTAACACCCTATAGCCTCTCAAAGATAAGTACAGATGTCTTTGTACCGATCCGCAAGAGTCTATTAGGTCTGCTCATAACTTGTGAGACCTACGTGAACCTAGTGCTTTGATACCATGTTGTCACGACCCAATTTCACCTATATGTCGTTATGGCGCCGAACACTACATCTAGGCAAGCCACCTAGTGATTTAAACACATATTCAACTCTTTAAAAATTAACTGAGTAATTAAACTCTTCTTACTTGCAAGAATTAAGACAATATCAAAAGATATAGTAAATTAAAATAACCAAGAAAAATAATTAAATCCAAAAGTTCTACTAGTGTGTGCCAAGACCTGGTGCCACAAGTGTATGAGAATCTAGTAGATTATACAAAAATAAAATTCTAACTACTGTCTGAATTAAAATAGACAGAATAAAATTTTAAGAAGAGGCACTAGTTGCTGCAGAATGGATCAGAAAGGCATCTCACCACTAAGTCTCTAGATAATATGGGTGCACACCGATAGATCCAACTATAGCACCTATCTCAGGTCCTGCACAAAAGGTGTAGCATGAGTACGTAAACAACGTGTACCCAGTAAGTATCAAGCCTAATCTCGAAGAGGTAGTGACGAGAGGTCTATTTTGACACTCACTAATGGTCAATAATAATAAATAAAATAAAAATAGAAATATTTAAATCAACATGATTTTTATAGAATTAAAAATAATGTTCCTTAACCAGCAGAAATAATTAACTTCCTTCAAATGAGACAATTTCCAATTTATTTATTTAACTTCACAAGTTGCAATTAAAATATCAAGGTATCGTATAATTATTATTATTAGGCACGATTGCTGCCGAGGTCGTACGGCCCGATCCAGAGTGTCATCTATACTGTCGAGGGACGTGCAGCGCGATCCATAGATGCATCTATATTGCCAAGGCATTCGGCCCGCTCCACAAGAAATGAGGACATTTTCTTATATACCTCCGTAATGAGAGTATATTTTTTATAAGATTAATACGAGAGGATGCACAATTTATTTTAATAATTAATTAATTTATACAGAAATTTAAGTATATGAGATGTCAATCTTTTACTATCTTTCCCTAACAATGCACAATATAGTTCAAATACTCTAATTAAATAAAGGTTACAATTTACACACATAATTCATGATTTGAGTCCTAAACTACCCGGACTTTAGCATAAATAATAGCTACACTCGGACACTCGTCACCTCGTACATACGTAGCCCCCACAATTAGTAACAATTATTAATTTAAATCACCTATGGGATAAATTCCCCCTTACAAGGTTAAACAAGAGATTTACCTTATCTCAAAGTCCACTTCCCGATCAAAATATCGTGTAAAAATCTTAATTCGATGCCGAAACATCCGAAACTATCCAAATATTATATAAAATAATTAATACATGCTCAATAATTCAGAATTAGACTATTAAATAAATTACCCTATCCAAAATGATAAAATTCCTAAAATTCACCCCGGACCCACGTTCCCGGATTCCGAAAATATTCGAAGGAAAACGTTACCCAAAATCTCAAGAACTCAAATATACAATTTCCATTTAATTCCATAACCATTTTCGTGGTTAAAAATCTCATTTTTATAAAAATCTAGGTTTTTCATCTAAACCCTTGATTTCTAAGATCTATTGGGTATAATATACCCATAATCCATGTATTTAACTCAAAGTATGTAGAACTAACTTACTATCACGACCCAATTTCCCCTCCGTGTGATGTCGTGACGGCACCTAGTCTCTGCAGCTAGGTAAGCCTAACATTTTGCGGAAACATGAAATAAAAATAAAAATTTAACCAACTATTCAAAAATACACAACAAATCCCAAAACTCGGAACATCGTGAATCACAAACTACAGGAAGAAAATCTAGTGTATCTATACATCAGAGTCTATCAAACGAAAATATAGAAGATAATAGACATAGGGAAGAGTAGAAGGGGACTCCGAGGTCTGCGAACGCGGCAGATATATCTTGAAGTCACCAAAGCTGTCCCGGCTCACTGATAGTGTGGCTGATAAGGAGTACCTGGATCTGCACACGAAAAATATGTGCAAAGAGTAGCATGAGTACACCACAATGGTACCCAGTAAGTGTCAAGCCTAACCTCGGTCGGATAGTGACGAGGTCAGTTCAAGGCCCTACCGGAGTAAATATAATAAATTAAATAGTAAAAGATATAAGTAAGTTTTACGGTAAACAGTTAAAGAAAATTTTTGAAAAGTTTAACAGTCAAGGGAACCCTCAGCACAGAACAAAGTATTCACAATGTGGAATCTTCCGGGATACCGTCTTGTAGTTCTGAATGAATATGCAGTACAGGGGGATCTCCCGGAATACATCCGTAGTCCCAAAGTAAATATATAGAGCCGGGGGATCTCCCGAAATACGTCCGCAATCCCAAAATAAATATGCAAGATAGGGGGGTCTCCTGGAATACGTCCATAGTCCCAAAGTAAATATGCAGTGCTGGGGGATTTTCCGGAATAAGTCCGTAGTCCCAATTTAAATATGCAAGACAAGGCGATCTCCCGGAATACCGTTCGGTAGTCCCAAAATAAATATACAGCGCGAACGATAGAGATACAACTACATCACGAAATGTTTACAATTTAGACTAAGTACCAGTCAGGGAAAAAGCAGGAAATTCACTAAGCATGCTGCACAGAATTCACAGAAAATATTAAGACATGTAGACATGTTGTATTAGACTAAACATGATAGCTACGCATATTGGAATAACTCAATTAAGAATAAAAATAGATTTGTACTCATTAAAATGGTATAACTCAAAATAACAGGAAAACATGTTGATGCTCAGTAAGAAAATCGGGTTTTACCTCAACTAGCCCGTGTACGTACTCGTCCCCTCACGTACACAGCGCTCACATATCACAATAGTTTCAAATCTTAAGGGGATTTCTCCCACAGAAAATTAAGCAAGCCACTTACCTCGAGTCAAGCTCAATTAATCGGTCACAATGCCTTTCCCACGAATATCCGGATCTGAATGGCCCAAATCTAGCAAAAACTAATTATATATCATAAATACAATAGACTCATCTAATTAATGAAATCAACGTTTTAAAAAAAATTTCCGAAATTCGCCCTAAAAGGTCGACCCGGGCCAACGTATCGGAATCGGGTAAAAATCACAAATTATGAACACCCATTCACTCACGAGTCCAACCATATCAAATTTATCAAAATCCAACTTCGAATCGACATTCAACTCTCAAAACCCATTTTATGAAGTTTCTACTATTTTTCTCCAATTTTCTACCCCAAAGTACTAATCATACGATGAAATCAGTGATATAATCATGTATTTTAGCCAAAACTGAGTTAGAATCACTTACCCCGATGGTTTTCTTGAAAATCCCTCGAAACATCGCCAAAACCCGAGCTCTCTAGGTCAAAATATGAAATAAAACCTCAAATCTCGTAATTATAGTGCACCCTCAGATTCCAATTTCGCTGACCGCAAAATTCTTACCGCCCTCGCGAACCTCACTGCGGTCCGCGAAATTCCACCACCGCCGCGAACCTTATTCCGCGTAATTCCCACCACGGCCTCAAAAAGCATTCCGCTGATCGCGGAACTTTTTCGCCCCCGCGAAATTCCACCGCGGTCCGCATTTAGAACTTCAGAGATCCAACACCAGCAACATCAGCAGTGTTTTCAACAACTAATTTCATCCGATAACCATTCTAAACACACCCGAGGCCCTCGGGACCTCAACGAAATATAGCAACCAATCTTAAAACACCGTACGAACTTAATCGAACCTTCGAATCACTCTGAACATCAAAACACCAAATTACCTTCGGATTCAAGTCTAATGACTTCTAAAATTACAAATTCGACAACCGATGCCGAAACCAACCAAACCCCGTCTGAATGACGTGAAATTTTGCACACACGTCACAAATGACACTACAAACCTAGTCCAACTTCCGGAATCAGATTCCGACCCCGATATCAAAATTTCCACTACCTGTCCAAAACTCCAAAAATTTGACTTTCGCCAATTCAAGCCTAAATAAGCTACGGACCTCCAAAACACAATCCAACACGCCCCTAAGTCCAAAATCACCTAATGGAGCCAACAGAATCGATGAAATTCTATTCCGGGACTATCTTCACACAGTTCCGACTAAGGTCCAAATTCTATGACTTAAGTTCTAATTTAGGGATTAAGTGTCCCGAAACACTCCGAAACTCAAAATCAATCATCCCGGCAGGTCACAATAACATAAATAGATATGGGAAAAGCAGTTAATAGGGGTTCGGGGCTCTAACTCTCAAAATGGTCGGCCGAGTCGTTACTAGGCATGCAAAACAACAGACGTCCAATCCTGCAACAGCTAGTTGCTCGGCCTTAGTCTTGGGAAGATCTCAGACTTCAATCAACCCCTTCGTACTTTGATCCAATCAATCAATCGATCAAGAGGCTAATCTCTTTTGTTTGGGCCGGTAGCTAAATGAAAGGTCAGCTCTTGTTAACCTGGTACAACAAAGTAATAGAAGAGAGTTAGTACTCATTTAATTGACCTCCTTTTTGAAGTCAATGAATTTCTTTCTTTTACTTTTATTTTGTTCAAGTTGCCCACGTTTCCCAGTCCTTTTCTTTTAGTGCTTCGACCCAAAGCAATAGCTTCTATCTAGTTCAATGGATAAGATGATTGCGCTCCAGCTCACTCAAGAATGGGACGGCAGTGGACCGCCGGCAAGCTCGTTCTGATCTTGGACGCAGTATATTAGAATCCTGAAGCACCACCACGAACGCTACCACGCTGTTCGATATCAAAGTTTTAGAGTTAAAAGCGAATCTTGAGGATCAACTTTTTAATCTCTTTCTCAATGAACCCCGCAAGCAAAGAGGTTTCAAGATACCATGCGACCAAGTGAAAAAAAAGCTCCGAGCAGATCCTTTCAGTTTTAACTCGATTCACTGCCTACGTGGCCTTTACGCCTACTCATTCCGAAGAACACTTGCCCCCCGTCTTACCACGGATGCTGGCACGGCCTCTTAAAATAATCGTTCATCCTCTAACGATCATAGAGACATACTTGAAGTGGTGAAAAGATGAGGATAACGATTGCGCATATCCTGCTCGGTCTCCTAAGTCACCTCCTCGACCGGTTGTCCCCTCCACTGAACCTTCACAGAAACAATGTTCTTTGACCTTAGCTTTCTGACCTGCCTGTCTAAAATAGCCACTGGCTCATGCACATAAGATAGATCCTTGTCCAACTAGACTGAGCTGAAATCCAAAACATGGGACGGATCGTCGTGATACTTCCGGAGTATAGAAACATGGAATACCGTATGAACTCTTGCTAGGCTGGGAGGTAAGGCAAGCTCATAAGAAACCTCCCCAACATGTCGCAACACCTCAAATGGACCAATGAACCTTGGGCTCAACTTGCCCTTCTTTCCAAACCTCATAACGCCCTTCATAGGTGAAACCCGGAGCAAGACTCGCTCTCCAACCATGAATGCCACATCGCGAACCTTCCGATACGCATAACTCTTTTTTCTGGACTGGGCTGTGTGAAGTCTATCCTGAATCAACTTAACCTTTTCCAAGGTATCCTGATCCAAGTCTGTACCCAATAATCTGGCCTCGCCCGGTTCAAACTATCCCACTAGGGACCGACACCGCCTACCGTACAGAGCCTCATATGGTGCCATCTGAATGCTGGACTAATAACAGTTGTTGTAAGCAAATTCCACAAGTGGCAATTATTGGTCCCACGACCCTCCGAACTCTATCACACCGGCACGGAGCATATCCTCAAGAATCTGAATCATGCGCTCGGACTGCCTGTCCGTTTGAGGGTGAAATGATGTGCTTAACTCAACATGAGTACCCAACTCATGCTGTATAGCTCTCTTGAACCGTGATGTAAACTGCGTACCCCGGTCAGAGATGATAGATACCGGTATGCCATGAAGCCTTACGATCTCACGAATGTAGATTCGAGCTAGCTGCTCGGAAGAATAGATAGTCATCACAGGAATGAAATGAGCCGACATGGCCAGCCTATCCACAATCACCCAAACTGCATCAAACCTCCGCTGAGTCCGTGTGAGTCCAACAACGGAATCCATAGTGATCCGCTCCCATTTCCACTCCGGAATCTCTAACTTCTGAAGCAATCCACCTGGTCGTTGATGCTCATCTTTTACCTGCTAGCAATTCAGACATCGAGCCACATACTCTGCTATGTCCTTCTTTATTCTCCTCCACCAGTAATGTTGTCTCAAGTCTTGATACATCTTTGCTGCACCCGAATGAATAGAGTACTGCAAACTGTGAGCCTCCTGGAGAATCAACTCACGCAACCCATCTACATTAGGCACACATAGCCTTCCATGCATCCTCAACGCACCATCATCTCCAATAGTGACCTCCTTAGCATCACCGTGCTAGACCGTGTCCTTAAGGACGAGCAGATAGGGGTCATCATATTGACGTTGCCTGATACGATCATAAAGAGAAGACCAAGAGACCACACAAGCCAATACTCGACTTGGCTCAGAAATATCTAATCTCACAAATTGGCTGGCTAAGGCCTGAACATCCAACGCCAATGACCTCTTTGCTGCTGGTAGATATGATAAACTCCCCAAACTCTCTACCTGACGACTCAAGGCATCGGCCACTACATTGGCCTTCCCCGGGGGGGGGTACAATATAGTGATATCATAGTCTTTAAGTAGCTCCAACCACCTCCGCTGACACAAATTAAGGTCCTTCTGCCTGAAAAAGTGCTGCAAACTCCTGTGATCAGTGTAAATCTCACAAGGAACTCAGTACAAATAATGCCTCCAAATCTTCAAGGCATGAACAATAGCTGCTAGCTCAAGGTCGTGGATAGGATAGTTATTTTCATGCACCTTCAATTGTCTGGACGTGTAGGCAATCACCCTACGGTCCTGCATCAACACCGCACCGAGGCCAACTCGCAACGCATCACAATAAACTGTATAAGACCCTAAACCTGAAGGCAATACCAATACTGGGGCTGTAGTCAAAGCTGTCTTGAGCTTTTGGAAGCTCTACTTATACTCCTTTGTCCACCTGAACGGAGCACCCTTCTGGGTCAACCTGGTCATAGGTGCTGCAATGGATGAGAAACCCTCTTCAAACCGGTGGTAATACCCCGCCAAACCAAGAAAGCTCCGGATCTCTGTAGTTGAGGATGGTCTGGGCCAACTCTGCATTGCTTCAATCTTTTTCGGATCTACCTTGATCTCCTCACAAGACACTATGTGGCCCAAGAATGCCACTGAATCAAGCCAGAATTCACACTTAGAAAAATTTGCATACAACCTCTTCTCCATCAAAGTCTGAAGCGCAGTCCTCAGGTGCTGCTCATGATCTTCCCGAGACCGGGAATATACTAGGATGTCATCAATAAACACAATGACGAAGGAATCAAGATAAGGTCGGAACACACTATGCATCAAATGCATAAAGGCAGCTGGGGTATTTGTCAGCCCAAATGACATGACAAGAAAGTCATAGTGACCATATCTGGTCCTGAAAGCAGTCTTCGGGATATCCGGCTCCCGAATCTTCAACTGATGATAGCCCGAATGCAAGTCAATCTTGGAAAACACCTTGGCATCCTATAATTGATCAAATAAATCATCGATGCGAGGCAAAGGGTACATGTTCTTCACTGTGACTTTGTTCAACTAGCGATAATCAATACACATCCGCATAGAACCATCCTTCTTCTTCACAAATAAGATAGGAGCACCCCAAGGTGACACACTGGGTCGAATGAAGCCCTTATCAAGCAACTCATGTAGCTGCTCCTTCAACTCCTTTAACTCAGGAGGAGCCATACGATATGGAGGAATAGATATAGGCTGAGTGCCCAGCAATAGATCGATGCGAAAATCAATATCTCTGTCGGGCGGCATGCCCGGAAGATCAGCTGGGAACACATCTGGAAAGTCCCTCATTACTGGAACTGACTCAACTGTAGGGGTATCAAAACTGACATCTCTCACATAAGCTAAATACGCGTCACACCCCTTCTCAACCATTCGTTGATCTTTAAGAAAATAAATAACTTTGTTGGGAGTATACTCTAAGGTACTTCTCCACTCTAGTCATGGTAAACCTGGCATAGCCAGCGTCACGGTCTTAGCGTGACAATCAAGAATAGCATAATGGGGCGACAACCAGTCCATGACCAAAATATTATCAAAGTCCACCATGCGGAGAAATAATAAATCGACTCTGGTCTCAAAACCACTAAGAGCAATCAAACACAACTGATACACGCGGTCCACAACAAGAGAATCTCTCACAAGAGTAGACACATAAATAGGGGAACTCAAAGAATCCCAGGATACGCCCAAATACGGGGCAAAATAAGAGGAAACATAAGAATATATAGAGCCTGGGTCAAATAATATCGACGCATCTCTATGACAGACTCGAACAATACCTGTAATGATAGAATCAGAAGCAACTGCCTCTATACGAGCAGGAAGTTCATAATATCTAGCCTGCCTCCCCCTCTAGGGTGACCTCTACCTCCCCGACCTCCACCGCGAGCTGGCTGAGCAGGTGGGCTGGCAGCTGGTGCTGTAATCATTGCCTAAGGACCCGATGGAGCATGCTGTGGCTGAGAAGTTTGTGGAGGTGCACCCCTCCTAATCCTGGGGCAATCCCTCATCATATGGTGAGTGTCATCATACTCAAAACAAGCTCTGGGATGGCATGGTTGTTGTCACTAGCTCGGGCCAGGTCTGCTGGACTGGCCACTACGAACACCCCGTGCAGAAGGCACACTAGATATTGGCAATGCATATAAGGCTCCTGAGGCCTAGAAGGAGCTGGAACACCGCTGGCGGCTAGAAGAGCTGAATGAACGGGGCGAATTACATAACTCCTACCATGGAGAGCTGCTGGGACACGAGCTCCAGAATAATAACCAGCCTCTTGAGACCTATTGGCCTCTCTCTCCTCTCTATCACGGGCAAGCATGCCCTCCAATATCTTGGCAATACTCACAACCTGTTGATAAGAAATATCCATTTCCAGCTCCCTGGCCATACTAATCCGGATGTTGGGATGGAGTCCCTCAATAAACCGTCAAATCCGCTCTCGAACTGTGCCAACCAAGGCCGGTGCATGTCGGGCCAAATCACTGAAACAGACTGTGTACTCTGACACAGTCATAAATCCCTAGCGCAGCTGCTCAAACTCCGCGTGCCATGAGTCCCTGAGGCTCTGAGAGACATACTCTTTCAAAAATATGTCAGAGAACTGAGTCCATGTAAGTGAAGCTGCCTCAGTCGGACTACTCAACTCATAAGCACGCCACCACTAATAGGCTGCTCATCTAAGTTGGAATGTAGTAAAAGAAACCCCACTCATCTCCGCTACGCCCATAGTACGGAGAATACGATGACACTCCTCCACAAAATCGTAGGGATCATCTGTAGCTAATCCGCTGAAGGTAGGTGGGTGGTACTTCTTGTACCTCTCAAGTCTGAGCTGCTCTGCCTCAGAAGATGCTGCCCTAACCTCGGGCTGAGCTAGAACTACCGGCTGCATTGGTAAAATCTCTGGAACCTGATCGACCTGAACCCGCTGTTCTGGAGTACCGGCGACGGGAGTCTGTGCTCCTCCCCCGGCCTGAGATATGGCAGGAGCAAGTGGAATCAATCTAGCTTGAGCTAAGGTGCTCAACATGCTCAGAAACTGGGCTAGAGTCTCCTGGAGGGCTGGTGCAAAAGCAGGTACCTCCGGTGTTTGCCCTCCAGCTGGAGCTATTTGGGGCTCCTCTATAGCAGCTCGTGCGGGTTCTCTGGCTGCACCGCGTGGATGTCTTTGGCCTCTACCTCGGCCCAGGCCCAGGCCTCTCGCGGCTCTAGCAGGGGGTGCGGGTGCCTGTTCATTAGATCCGCTTGTACGTTTTCTTACCATCTGTGAGAGAATAGAATACAGAAGTTTAGAATTCTTGAAGTCAACAATTTTCGCACGACAAGGAATCAAAGTAGTGAAATTTTCCTAACAGTTCCATAGCCTTTCGAAGATAAGTACAGACGTCTCCGTACCGATCAACGATACCCTACTAAACCGGTTTGTGTCTCACGACACCTATGAACCTAGAGCTCTGATACCAACTTGTCATGACCTAATTTCCCCTCCGTGTGATGTCGTGATGGTACCTAGTCTCTGCAACTAGGTAAGCCTAACATTTTGCGGAAACATGAAATAAAAATATAAATTTAACCAACTATTCAAAAATACACAACAAATCCTAACACCCGGAATATCGTGAATCACAAACTACAGGAAGAAAATCTAGTGTATCTATACATCAGAGTCTATCAAAAGAAAATATAGAAGATAATAGACATAGGGAAGAGTAGAAGGGGACTCTGAGGTCTGCGAACGTGGCAGATATACCTTGAAGTCACCAAAGCTATCCCGGCTCACTGATAGTGCGGCTGATAAGGAGTACCTGAATCTGCACACGAAAAACATGTGCAGAGAGTGGCATGAGTACACCACAATGGTACCCGAGTAAATGCCAAACCTAACCTCGGTCAGGTACTGACGACGTCAGTTCAAGGCCCAACCGGAGTAAATATAATAAATTAAACAGTAAACGATATAAGTAAGTTTTACTATAAACAGTTAAAGAAAGTTTTTGAAAAATTTAACAGTCAGGGGAACCCTCAGCACAGAACAAAGAATACACAATGTGGAATCTTTCGGGATACCGTCCCGTAGTTCCGAATGAATATGCAGTACAGAGGGATCTCCCGGAATACGACCGTAGTCCCCAAGTAAATATGCAGTGCTGGGGGATCTCTCGGAATACGTCCGTAGTCCCAAAATAAATATGCAAGATAGAGGAGAGGGGGTCTCCCAAAATACGTTTGTAGTCCCAAAGTAAATATGCAGTGCTGGGGGATTTCCCGGAATACGTTCGTAGTCCTAAATTAAATATGCAAGACAGGGGGATCTCCCGGAATACCGTTCCGTAGTCCCAAAATAAATATGCAGCGCAAACGATAGAGATACAACTACATCACGAAATCTTTACAATTTAGACTAGGTACCAGTCAGGGAAGAAGCAGGAAGTTCACTAAGCATGCTGCACAGAATTTACATAAACAATTAAGACACGTAGAAATGTTGTATTAGACTAACCATGATAGCTACACATATTGGAATAACTCAATTAAGAATAAAAATAGATTTGTAAAATGGTATAACTCAAAATAATAGGAAAACATGTTGCTGCTCAGTAAGAAAATCGGGTTTTACCACAACTAGCACGTGTACGTACTCATCACCTCACGTACACGGCGCTCACATATCACAATTGTCAGGACCCAAATTAACCCTCCGTAAGGTGTTGTGATGGCACATAGTCTTTACGACTAGGTAAGCCTAATATTGCGGAAAATATAAAGAAAACACAACATTTTAAAGATAAACATCATATTTTTAAATAGCCAAGAGTAGTACCACTCGGCAAATACAAAACAATTTCCCAAGACGCGGAATATCAGTAAGTCACAAGCTGCTATAATCTATATAGCTCTATACAAAAGTCTGAAGATAATAAAGAAAGTCTCTAGGCGAGAGAGTAGAAGGGGACTCCGAAGATCTGTGGATGCAAGCAGAAGTACCTTGAAGTCTCCTAGAATCAGCAGTACGCACTAACCCCAAGGCTGATAGCTTGTACCTGAATCTGCACACGAAAACATGTGCAGGAAAGGGCATGAGTACACCACAATGGTACCCAGTAAGTGTCAAGCCTAACCTCGATCGAGTAGTGACGAGATCAGGTCAAGGCCCTACCGGAGTAAATATAATAAATTAAACAGTAAAAGATATAAGTAAACTTTACGGTAACATAGTAAAATAAATTCTCAAAACTTTAACAGTTAAGGGAGCCCTCGGCTCAGGACAAGGTAAACACAATGGAGAATCTCTCGGGATACCGTCCCGTAGTTTCAAATGAATATGTAGTACAAGGGGATCTCCCGGAATACGTCTGTAGTCCCAAAGTAAATATGTAGTGTTGGGGGATCTCCCGGAATACGTCCGTAGTCCCAAAGTAAATATGCAGTACAGGGGGATCTCCCGGAATACGTCCGTAGTCCCAAAGTAAATATGCAGTACAGGGGGATCTTCCGGAATACGTCTGTAGTCCCAAAGTAAATATGCAGTACATGGGGATCTACCAGAATACGTCCGTAGTCCCAATTTAAATATGCAACGCAAGAAGAAATGGCAGGTATGGCATCGAGTTATACAGTTTATACTAGACACAGATAAGGCCAATAAGGAATGAACTAAAAACGACGCACAGAATGTCAATTAGGCAGTTAAAATACGTAAGCATGCTTCTCTATTCTAAGTTTCACAATTAAACGTATTAGTGCAAATTAATAAGGAAAAAAAATAATTTATGATTTAGAAAGGAAAAACGGGATTTTTTGCAATAATAGCCCGTGTACGTACTCGTCACCTCACGTACACGGCGCCCACATACCAAATAATATCAAGATATCCTAAGGGGGAACTCCCCAACACAGGGTTAGGCAAGCCACTTACCTCGAACCAAGCTCAATCAATCGGTCACAATGCCTTTCCCACGAATATCCGGCTCTGAATGGCCCAAATCTAGCCAAAAGCAATTACGCATCATAAATACAACCATAATAGACTCATCTAATTAATGAAATCAACATTTAACATAAATTCCGAAATTAAACAATGAATTCAAGCATAGATTAGTGGAATATAACCATAAAGGAGTTAAGAATTGTTAACCAATCGATATCTCTGAAAATTCCTTAATCCCTCGTCCAAAATCCGAGCTCCCAACTTAAGTTTTTGATAGAAATGGCATAACCTCCGTTTTTTGGAACTTTAATATTGCCCAGACGCGTCATTCTTCGCGAACGCGGCCATACCCTTGTGTTCGCGAAGTACAATTTACTTCGGCCCAAATATCCTCCATCGCGAACGCGATGCACATGTCGCAAACGTGAAGACCACTCAGCTTGACCCTTCGCGAACGTGGGATCTCCATTGCGAATGCGAAGCACGAAATGTCGCATGCCTCCAGTTCTTCTTCGCGAACGCGAGGATCATGTCGCAAACGCATAGCTTCGAGGTTCCACACCTTGGCGAACACGAGAGAGACATCGCGGACGCGAAGAGTAATTTAGCTGCCCTTCCCAGATACCTTACGCGAACGCAAGGACTCCCTCATGAACGCGAGGAAGAAAATGCCTGCAATAGAACACAAGAAATCTGCTATCTTCCAAAGTCCAAAAGTGATCCATTAAGCATCCGAAACTCACCCGAGGCCCCCGGGACCTCAATCAAACATACCAACAAGTCTTAATACACCTTACGAACTTAGTCGAGCTCTCAAATCACATCAAAAAAAATGCTAAATTCATGAATCACCTTCCAATTCAAACTTAAAGAACTTGAAACTTCAAAATTCTACCACCAATGCTGAAACCTATCAAACCACGTCCGATTGATCCCAAATTTTGCACGCAAGTCATATTCAATATTACGGACCTATTCCAACTTCCGGAATCGGATTCCGACCCTGATATCAAAAATTCCACTACCAGCCCAAAACTTCAAAAATTCGACTTTCGCCATTTCAAGCCTAAATGAGCTATCGACCTCCAAAACACAGTCCGGACACGCCTCTAAACCCAAAATCACCTAACGGAGCTAACGAAACCTCCGAAATTCCATTCTAGAGTCGTCTTCAAATAGTTCTGACTATGGTCCAAATCCTAAGGCTTAAGCTCTCATTTAGGGACTAAGTGTCCCAAAACACTCCGAAACTCAAAACCAATCATCCCGGCAAGTCACAATAGCAGAAATAGATATGGAAAAAGCAGTTAATAGGGGATCTGGGCTATTACTCTCAAAACGACCGATCGGGTCGTTACATCCTCCCCCTCTTAAAACAATCGTTCGTCCTTAAATGAGTATAAAGACATACCTGAAGTTGTGAAAAGATGAGGGTACTGACTGCGCATATTCTGCTCGGTCTCCCAAGTCGCCTCCTCGACTGGCTGGCGGATGGCCTCTCCACTGGACCTTTACTGAAGCAATATTCTTTGACGTGAGTTTTCTGACCTGCCTGTCCAAAATGACTACTAGCTCCTCAACATAAGATAGATCCTTGTCCAACTGGACTGAGCTGAAATCCAATAAATGAGTTGAATCATCGTGATACTTCCGGAGCATAGACATGTGGAATACTGCGTGAACTCCTGCTAGGCTGGGAGGTAAGGCAAGTTCACAAGCAACCTCCCCAACTCACCGCAATATCTCAAAAGGACCAATGAACCTCGGGCTCAACTTGCCTTTCTTCCCGAACCTCATGATGCCCTTCATAGGCGATACCCGAAGCAAGACTCGCTCACCAACCATAAATGCCAAGTCACGAACCTTCTGGTCCGCATAACTCTTCTGCTTGGACTGGGCTATGTGAAGTCTCTCCTAAATCACCTTCACCTTATCCACGGCATCCTGGACCAAATCTGTACCTAACAATCAGGCCTCGCCCGGCTCAAACCATCCCACTGGGGACCGGCACCGCTACCATACAAAGCCTCATACGGTGCCATCTGAATGCTGGACTGGTAACTGTTGTTGTAAGCAAACTCTGCAAGTGGCAAGTATTGGTCCCATGACCCTCCGAACTCCATCACACAGGCACGGAGCATATCCTCAAGAATCTGAATGGTGCGCTCGGACTGCCCGTCCGTCTGAGGGTGAAAGGATGTGCTCAGCTCCACCCTAGTACCCAACTCCCGCTGTATGGCTCTCCAAAACTGTGATGTGAACTGTGTACCTCTATCTAAAATGATGGATACTGGAATACCATGAAAGTGTACAATCTCTCTGATATATATCTCAGCCAACCTCTCTAAAGAGTATGTAGTCAACACTTGAATGAAATGGGCTGACTTGGTCAGCCGATCCATGATCACCCAAATAGCATCGAACTTTCTCAAAGTCCGAGGAAGTCCAACCACAAAGTCCATGGTGATCCGCTCCCACTTCCACTCTGGGATCTCTAACCTCTGAAGTAATCCACCTGGTCTCTGATGCTCATATTTAACCTGCTGACAGTTGAGACACTTGGCCACAAACCCAACTATATCTTTTTTCATTCTTCTCTACCAATAGTGTTGTCTCAAATCCTGGTACATTTTCGCGGCACCGGGATGAATGGAGTACCGCGAGCTGTGGGCCTCCTCGAGAATCAACTCCCGAAGTCCATCTACATTGGGCACACAGATCCGGCCCTGCATCCTCATCACACCGTCATCACCAATAGTCACATCTCTGGCATCACCTCGCTGAACCCTCTCTGGCATCATCTCTGGCACTCCCTGATACGGTCATAAAGAGAAGACCGAGCAACCACACAAGCTAATACCCGGCTAGGCTCTGAAATATCCAATCTCACCAACTGGCTGGCAAAGGCCTGATCATCCAAGGCTAAGGGCCTCTTAGCTGCCAGAAGATATGCCAAACTCCCCAAACTCTCTGCCCGGCAACTCAAGGCATCGGCCACTACATTGGCCTTCCCCGGGTGGAACAATATAGTGATATCATAGTCTTTAAGTAGCTCCAACCACCTTCACTGATGCAAATTAAGGTCCTTCTGCCTGGACAAGTACTGCAAACTCCGGTGATCAGTGTAAATCTCACAGGGAACACCGTACAAATAATGACGCTAGATCTTCAGGGCGTGAACAATAGCTGCTAACTCGAGATCATGAACCGGATAATTCTTCTCATGCACCTTCAACTGTCTAGACACGTAGTAAATCACCCTACTGTCCTGCATCAATACCGCTCCAAGGCCAATCCTCGAGGCATCACAATAGACAATGTAGGACCCCGAACCTGTAGGCAATACTAATACTTGGGCTGTAGTCAAAGCTGTCTTGAGCTTCGAAAAGCTCTCCTCACACTTCTCGGTCCACCTGAACGGAGCACCCTTCTGGGTCATCTTGGTCATAGATGCTGCCATGGATGAAAATCCCTCTACAAAGCGACGGTAATGCCCCGCCAAACCAAGAAAACTCCGGATCTCTGTAGACGAGGATGGCCTGGGCCAACTCTGCACTGCTTCAATCTTCTTCGAATCCACCTGGATCCCCTCACTCGATACTATATGACCCAAGAATGCCACTGAGTCTAACCAAAATTCACACTTTGAAAATTTTGCATATAACTTCTTTTCTCTCAAGGTCTGAAGTGCAGCCTTCAGGTGCTACTCATGATCTTCCCGAGACCGGGAATATACCAGGATGGCGTCAATAAAGACAATGACAAAGAAATCAAGATAAGGTCGGAATACACTGTGCATCAAATTCATAAAGGCTGTTTGGGCATTGGTCAGCCCAAATGACATGACAAGAAACTCATAGTGACCATATCTGGTCTTGAAAGCAGTCTTCGGGATGTCCAGCTCCCGAATCTTCAACTGATGATAGCCAGAACGCAAGTCAATCTTGGAAAACACTCTAATACCCTGTAACTGATCAAATAAGTCATCAATACGAGGCAATGGATACTTGTTCCTCACTGTAACCTTGTTCAACTGCCGATAATCAATACACATTCGCATAGAACCATCTTTCTTCTTCACAAATAAGATCGGAGCACCCCAAGGTGATACACTAGGCCTGATGAAACCCTTTATCAAGAAATCCTGCAACTGCTCCTTCAACCCTTTCAACTCAGGAGTAGCCATACGGTAGGGAGGAATAGAAATGGGATGAGTGCCCAGCAACAAATCAATGCCAAAAACAATATCTCTGTCAGGCGGCATGTCCGGAAGATCAGCTGGGAACACATCTGGAAAGTCCCTTACTACTGGAACTGACTCGACTGTAGAGGTATCAATAGTGATATCTCTCACAAAGGCCAAATATGCATCACACCCCTTCTCAACCATTCGTTGAGCCTTAAAAAATGAAATGACCCTGCGGGGAGTATACTCTAAGGTACCTCTCCATTCTAATCTAGGCAAGCCTGGCATAGCCAGCGTCACGGTCTTATCATGACAATCAAGAATAGCCTAATGAGGTGACAACCAGTCCATACCCAAGATAACATCAAAATCTACCATACTGAGTAATAACAAATCGACTCTGGTCTCAAAACCACTAAGAGCAATCAAACACGATCGATATACGCGGTCCACAATGAGAGAATCTCCCACGGGAGTAGATACATAAACAGGGGAACTCAAAGAATCCCGAGATATCCCCAAATGTGGAGAAAAATAAGAAGACATATATGAATACGTAGATCCTGGGTCAAATAATACTGATGCATCCCTATGACAGACAGGGACGATACATGTGATGACTGAATCTGAAGCAACGGCCTCTGAACGGGCTAGAAGGGCATAGTACCTGTCCTGGCCTCCCCCTCTAGGGCGACCTCAACCTCCCCGACCTCCACTTCGGGCTAGCTGAGGAGGTGGGGTAGCAGCTGGTGCTGGAAGAATGGCCGGAGGACCCGGTGGAGCACGTGGAGGCTGATAAGTCTGTGGAGGTGCACCCCTCCTGGATCTGGGGAAATCTCTTACCAGATGACGAGTGTCACCACACTCAAAACAACCTCTCGGAGGACGCGGCGGCTGGGACTGACTCGGGCCTGGCCTGCTGGACTGGCCGGTAATAGCACCTCGAGTAGGAGGCATACTGGATACTAGCAGTGCATAATAGGGCTCTTGTGGTCTAGGAGGAGCTGGAACACCGCTGGCTGCTAGAAGAGATAAATGAACAGGGCGACTCACAAAACCCCTACCATAGCGTGTTGCTGTTGCACGAGCTCCTGAATAATGACCAGTCTCTCGAGACCTCTTGGCCTCTCTCTCATCTCTGCCCCGGGCAAACATGCCCTCCACTCTCCTGGCAATGCTCACTACCTGCTGATAAGTGATGTCCATCTCTAACTCCCTGGCCATACTGGTCCGAATACTGGGGTGGAGTCCCTCGATGAAGCAAAGAACCCTCTCTCTGACTGTAGCAACCAGAGCATGTGCATGGCGAGCTAACTCACTAAAGTGGACAGCATACTCCGACACAGTCATAGTACCCTGATGCAACTGCTCAAACTCTGCTGCCAAGCATCCCTAAGGCTCTGAGGAACATACTCACGCAAGAACATCTCTGAAAACTGAGGATGCCCCGTCGGGACTACTCAGCTCATAGGCACGCCACCATTGATATGCTGCTCCCCTTAGCTGAAAAGCGGTGAAAGAAACCCCACTCGTCTCCACAATACCCATAGTGCGGAGAATACGATGACACTCCTCAAGAAAACCCAGAGCATCATCTGAAGCTAGTCCACTGAAAGTAGGTGGGTGGTACTTCTTGTACCTCTCAAGTTTGAGCAACTCTGCCTCAGAAGCAGCTACCCTAACCTCATGCTGAATTGGAGCCACTGGGGCATAGGAAATATACTCTGGGGCATGATCAACTTGGACCCTCTGCTCAGGAGTGCGGGCTGCGGGAATCTGTGCCCCTGCCCCGGCCTGAGATGTAGCTGGAGCTATCAGAAATAGTCCAACCTGAGCCAAAGTGCTGAACATGCTCAAGAACTAAGCTAAAGTCTCCTGGAGGGCTGGAGTAGCAATAGGGATCTCCGGCGCTGGCCCTCCAGCTGGAGCTGGTGGGGGCTCCTCTGACGCAGCTCTCGCAGGTGCTAGGGCTGCACCGCGTGGTCGTCCTCTACCCCAACCCCGACCTCTGGCGGCTCTGGCAGGGGGCTCGGGTGCCTGTTCGTCGGTCCTCCCATTACGGGTCCTCACCATCTATGAGAAAGAATAGAATAGAATTTTAGAATTTTTTTTTTGGTGTCAATATCTCGCACGACAAGGAAATCAAAGAAGTATGATTGTTCTTAACAATTACATAGCCTCCCGAAGATAAGTTCGGACGTCTCCGCACCGATCCGCGAGACTCTAATAAATCGGCTTGTGACTCGCGACTCCTATGAACCTAGCTCTAATACCAACTTGTCACGACCCAAATTAACCCTCCGTAAGGTGTCGTGATGGCACCTAGTCTTTACGACTAGGTAAGCCTAATATTACGGAAAATATAAAGAAAACATAACATTTTAAAGATAAACAGCATATTTTTAAATAGCCAAGAGTAGTACCACTCGGCATATACAAAACAATTTCCCAAGACTCGGAATATCACTAAGTTACAAGCTACTATAATCTATGTAGCTCTATACAAAAGTCTGAAGATAATAAAGAAAGTCTCTAAGCGAGAGAGTAGAAGGGGACTCCGAAGATCTGCGGACGCAAGAAGAAGTACCTTGAAGTCTCCTAGAATAAGCAGCACACACTAACCCCAGGGCTGATAGCTTGTACCTGAATCTGCACACGAAAACATGTGCAGGAAAGGGCATGAGTACACCACAATGGTACCCAGTAAGTGTCAAGCCTAACCTCGGTCTAGTAGTGACGAGGTCAGGTCAAGGCCCTACCGGAGTAAATATAATAAATTAAACAGTAAAAGATATAAGTAAACTTTACGGTAACATAGTTAAAGAAATTCTCAAAAATTTAATAATTAAGGGAGCTCTCGGCCCAGAACAAGGTAAACACAATGTTGAATCTCTCGGGATACCGTCCCGTAGTTTCAAATGAATATGCAGTATAATGGAATCTCCCGGAATACGTCCGTAGTCCCAAAGTAAATATGCAGTGCTGGGGGATCTCCCGAAATACGTCTGTAGTCCCAAAGTAAATATGCAGTACATGGGGATCTCCCATAATACGTCCGTAATCCCAAAGTAAATATGCAGTACAGGGGGATCTCCCGGAATACGTCTGTAGTCCCAATTTAAATATGCAACACAAGAAGAAATGGCATCGAGTTATACAGTTTATCCTGGACACAGATAAGGCAAATAAGGAATTAACTAAACACGATGCACAGAATGTTAATTAGGCAGTTAAAACACGTAAGCATGCTTCTCTAGTCTAAGTTTCACAATTAAACGTATTAGTGCAATTTAATAAGGAAAAAAATAATTTATGATTTAGAAAGGGAAAACGGGATTTTTTGCAATAATAGCCTGTGTACGTACTCGTCATCTCACGTACATGGCGCCCACACACCAAATAATATCAAGATATCCTAAGGGGGAAGTCCCCAACACAGGGTTAGGCAAGCCACTTACCTCGAACCAAGCACAATCAATCGGTCACAATACCATTCCCACGAATATCAGGCTCTGAATGGCCCAAATCTAGCCAAAACCAATTACATATCATAAATACAACCATAATAGACTCATCTAATTATTGAAATCAACATTTAACAAAAATTCCGAAATTAACTCAAAAATCGCCTATGGGGCCCACGTCTCGGAATCGGGTAAAAGTCACAAAATACGAACACCCATTCACTCACGAGTTTACTCGTACCAAAATTGCTCAAATCCGATACCAAAATCTCGATCAAAACCCCAAAATTCGGCCTATGAACTTTTCACAATGTTTCACCCCAAATTCGAAATTAAACGATGAATTCAAGCATAGATTAGTAGAATATAATCATACAGGAGTTAAGAATCGTTACCCAATCGATATCGCTGAAAATCCCTTGATCCCTCGTCCAATATCCGAGCTCCCAACTTAAATTTTTTATAAAAGTGGCATAATCTCCATTTTTTGGAACTTTAATACTGCCCAGACGCGTCCTTCTTCGCGAACGCAGCCATACCCTCGCGTTCGCGAAGTACAATTTACTTCGGCCCAAATATCCTCCATCGCGAACGCGATGCACATGTCGCGAATGCGAAGACCACTCAGCTTGACCCTTCGCGAACGCGGGATCTCCATCGCGAACGCGAAGCACGAAATTTTGCCTGCCTCTAGTTCTTCTTCGCGAATGCGAGGACCATGTCGCGAACGCGTAGCTTCAAGGTTCCACACCTTCGCGAATGCGAGAGCGACATCGTGGATACGAAGAGTAATTTAGCTGCCCTTCCTAGATACCTTACGCAGATGCGAGGACTCGCTCGCGAACGCGATGAAAAAATGCCTACAACAGAACACCAGAAATCTGCTATCTTCCAAAGTCCAAAAGTGATCTGTTAAGCATCCGAAACTCACCCGAGGCCCCCGGGACCTCAACCAAACATACCAACAAGTCCTAATACACCATACGAACTTAGTCGAACTCTCAAATCACATAAAAAAAAAATGCTAAAATCACGAATCACCTTCCAATTCAAACTTAAAGAACTTGAAACTTTAAAATTCTACCACCGATGTTGAAACCTATCAAACCACGTCCGATTGACCCCAAATTTTGCATGCAAGTCACATTCTATATTACGAACCTATTCCATCTTCCAGAATCGGATTCCGACCCTGATATCAAAAATTCCACTACCGGCCCAAAACTCCAAAAATTCGAATTTCGCCATTTCAAGCCTAAATGAGCTACGGATCTCCAAAACACAGTCCGGACATACCCCTAAATCCAAAATTACCTAATGGAGCTAACGGAACCTCCGGAATTCCATTCCGGAGTTGTCTTCACACAGGTTCGACTACGGTCCAAATCCTAAGGCTTAAGCTCTCATTTAGGGACTAGGTGTCCCAAAACACTCCGAAACTCAAAACCAATCATACCGGCAAGTCACAATAGCAGAAATAGATATGGGAAAAGCAGTTAATAGGAGATCAGGGCTATTACTCTCAAAACGACTGGTCGGGTCGTTACATTAATAGTTTCAAATCTTAAGGGTATTTCCCTCACACAAAATTAGGCAAGCCACTTACCTCGAGTCAAGCTCAATTAATCGGTCACAATGCACGAATATCTAGCTCCAAATGGTCCAAATCTAGCCAAAAGCAATTACATATCATAAATAGAACCATAATAGACTCATCTAATTAATGAAATCAACATTTTAAACAAACCTATTTCATTTTGACCATGATTTTACTTCAAGTTTTACTGCATTTGTCTCCTTATAATTGAGTATAAGTCACTATATGGAAGGAAGGTACATCCATTTGTAAGTTGAGTTTAATTATATACAATGATTATTTATTTCAAGTGTATATTTTTCTTCTTCATTTCTCTCATTTATTTGTTGTTCCTTTGTTTAGAATGTTGAATCTGACTCAAAAGGATCTTGTTGCATACCTAATCGGAAAGAAAATAGTAGATTCCGAAAAAGCAAGCGAGCTTAAATAATAACTAGAAATCATACACTATAAAGGCAAAATTCATGAATTATAATTCATTTGAAGAATTAAGTTCAATTTTGTGTTCTTTCTATTGTTAAAACATCGGAGCATCCAATGCATTGTAGGGTATAGAAATTAAGGGAAAGACTCAAAGACGTTTGTGGGGTTTGCTTTAAGTCTTTTTCTTTCTACTATTAATCGAAATTCACTAGTAATAAATGTTTTCATTTTTTGAATGCGGAAAAATTAAATTAAAAAAAGAAATTGAATGTTTCCACTTAATTTCTATCAACTTAATTTCTATCAACTTTCCCCTACAGTGCCTAAGAAATTCTTTTATTATGGTTATGCAAAAGAGGAACTAACTAAGAAATATTTAGGGAAACTTCTGTTTTCTGACTCTTCTGTAGGGTTGTAAATTACTTGACCTAAAAATAATACTTCTTCCGTCCTAATTTATGTAATATTGTTTAACTAGACATAAAGCTTAACGGGAGAAATAATGACTTTTGAAATATACGGTCTAAAACAAGCATTAAACATTGGTGTGACTATAATTTATCTCATTAAGATTAAATGAGTATTTTAAAGTTTAATTATTTTTAAATATAACAAAATAATATTATTTTTTAAATCGACAAAAAAAAAGTATGTTACACTTCTCTTCATATTTTAAGAGTTTCATTCGATTTCGATACCTAAAACCCAAAAGTTCAAATCAAATAGGTTTAAATTAAATGTAGGAACTGGTCTCATATTGAAAGGCCGCGATGATATTTCAAAACATTGATAAGAATAAAAATGAGTTCCAAATTATTATTTTTTAATGGAAGAATTAGTAATGTAAAGGACTATAAGTATAGATCAGTATACTCAGACAAAACCGAGATAGGAGAAAGACTACTCGAAAGTTTAACTCGGAAAAGATAGTAATTATCCGTTGAGTTTAAATAATGTCTGCAATTTTGAGTTGTTACTGGCTAGTCATATTATATTTTAAATATGAAATATCTTATAATGTTTATTGTTTGTTTCTAAATTCATTATGTGAGTAATTAGCTAATGCATTGATAAACTCAATAATAATGAATAAAGTGCATCTGAGTTTTTATTTAAAAACGTTTTACAAAGTAGAAAAAAAAAGGTGTGACGTTTAGAGGCGGCATCATCGTAAGTTTGTTAGTTTACTTTTTTCTTATTTGTTTTATTTTTGCTTTTCTAATTGTTTTAGTAGCCATAAATAATAGCATGATCCCAACCATTAAATACTATTTGTATAGGTGGCATGAATCAAATGTATCATTGAATATAAATGGATAAATTTGTACTGGAGCTAATCCGCTCCCGACTTGTTTTATACCACATGTCTTAAAAACATTATTTCTATTTTAATTTGATGTTTGTAAAAATACCATCACATAAATTGTGATTGATGAAATAATTGAATTTTGACCTATATTGTCAATTCATTTGTCGATAATGTGAAAGCGACAAAGAAAAAGACTATTAAGATTTCAAAAGAAGAGGACCCACAAACAAGGCAAGTTAATTCGGTAATTTATATAATAACAATAAAAAAAATCGAAAACCAATTTCCTAGAACAACTCGCAAACCGTGAACTATGTTGCATGCATTTATACTTCCTTGTCAGTAAGGTCTTGTTTAATTTTATTCGATTAAATTTATGAATATTGTTTCAGTTTGTAATGGCCTACAATTTCTAAAGCAATTTGCAAAATTTCTATTTCACTTAAGATATGCAAATTTAGAGGTGGATCCACTAATTTGATGATTACAAGTGTCACTACTTTTAATGCAATTGACCACTATCAACGAGTTTGAATATGGAGTGTACATTTCTTCGTTTTTATCCATTTTAGATTAATTCAGTTCGACCCATTCTAAATAATTCAATTCAATTTCAAAGAAATTTTTCGCTATTCAAATTCGATTGAATAATGTGATGAAAAAATATAAAATTTTAAATTAAGAAATATATCACTTCAATCTGCATATATAGTATTAATAAACGAGTTTAATTTTGTAGATGTGCAATATAAATTACACTGTGGAATTTATTTACATTATAAGACTAAACATTATATACAAAAACGATATCTAAGAAATAACTTCGGAAACTTCTCTTCTACTTCGGTCAACAACTTTATGTAAGGTATTGTAAATGAGTTTGACCCAAGAATTAAGTGTGCGTTTGGACATAAGAACTGTGAAATTCTGGAAAAACAATTTCAAGAGAAAATAACATTTGAAAATTAGAATTGTATTTGGATATGAACACAATGTGCGGCTATTTTTGTTATTTTTTTTGGAGTGATTTAAAGTATAAAATTGAAAATTTTGGAAATTTTTAAATTTGCGGAAAATTTCGAAATACTTCAACTGAAATTGAAAACTTTCATGGCATTCGGAAAAAAGTAAAACAAAATTCGAAAAAAAGATATCTAAGAAATATGTACAAGAATTAAGTTTCCAACCAAAAACCACAAAGCCTAAGAAATATCAAGGGAAACTTTCATTTTATTTCGTTTAACCCTACTGAAGGGTTGTAGTTGACTTGACCCAAAAACCATAAGACCAATTCTTTCCCTTTACTTTCCATTTTAAATTTCATGTTTGTAAAAATATCATCACATAAATTGAGACAGATGAAATAAATAAATTTTGACCAATTCTTTCAATTCACTTTCCGATAATATGAAAGCGATTCAAAGAAAAAGACTTTTGAGATGCAAAAGAAGAGAACCCTGCAAATAACATGTAGAGTATTTCTACTCAATTTCTATCCAGGGAAATTGTATATACTATCAATACGAAAAAACTCAAAAGTAATTTCCTAGAACAACTCACAAACTCTGAGCTATATTGCATGCATTTGTACTTCCTTTTCAATAAGCTCTTGTTTAATCTTATTCGATTATATTTATGAATATTGCTTCAGTTTGTAATGGCCTAAAATTCCTAAAAGAATTTGCAAAATTCCTATTTCATCACTCTACAAGAAAATATACTCAAAGGTCATGTATGATCTGCAAATTCAAAGGTAGATACAGGATTTGATGGTACGGGTACCACTACTTTAAATGCAAATCGACCACTAGTGATGAGATTGAATATGGGTGGTCATTTCGTCAGCTTGATCTATTTTAAATTAATTCAATTCAATTTTTAAAAAAAGATCTCGATTAAATTAAATGATTAATAAAATAAAATTTAAAATAGTTATAAAATTTTAAATTAAGAAATACACAACTTCAATCTACATATAGTATTAATAGGCGTGTTTAACTTTTGTATGTACAGTGTGAAGTTTATTTAGCCTATCAGACTAAATTATGTGGGCGTTTAGACATAACAATTGTGAAATTCTGAAGAAAAAACAAAATGAAAACAAATTTCAAGTAAAAATAGTATTTGGAAATTAGAGTTGTGTTTAGAGATTGAATATAATTTTGTGAGTGATTTGAAGTGAAAATTTTGAAAATATATTTTTCGGAGTTTTTAAAATTTCTGAAAAAATTTCGGAATTTAATTTCAAGTAAAATTTAAAATTTTAATGGTCAAACACTTGTTACTAAATCAAAGTAAAACAAAAATCGGAAAAGGTGAAATTATGGCCAAACGGACCCCTTGTTTCCTGCCAGAAACCACAAAATCTAAGAAGTATCTAAGTGAAACTTCCATTTTATTTCGTTGAAGGATTGTAGTTGACTTGCCTTCCACAAAATAAGACCTCTGCTTATATGTAGCTCTGCTTAGCTACTTTCCCTTTACTAACAAATCATCCCTTAATTCTTGCATTCTCATCAACCCTTAATTCACCAAATCAAATGGATACTCAATTAGTTAGAGGAGAATTATCTACGTCTTCTCACTTCTCTTATGAAGTATTCCTGAGTTTTAGAGGTGAAGACACCCGGAAAACATTCACTGGTCATCTTTATTCCAAATTGGATAATGTTGGAGTCAAAACCTTCATTGACGATGAGGAATTGAGAAAGGGTGATGTGATTTCAAGAGAATTAGAGAAAGCAATTGAAGGGTCAAGAATTTCCATTGTAGTATTGTCGAGAAATTATGCTTCCTCTAGTTGGTGTCTAAATGAACTAGTTAAAATTCTTGAATGCAAAGAGAAATTAAAGCAGACGGTTTTGCCTATTTTCTATGATGTTCATCCTTCTGAGGTACGAAAGCAAATTGGGTTATTTGGTGAAGCTTTGGCTAAACACAAGGAACGACCATTTGGAGCTCAAATGGTGGAGAAATGGAGAGCTGCACTTACTGAAGCTGCAAATTTATCTGGATGGGATTTGCAAAATGTTGCTGACGGGTACATTTTCTTGATTCAACTATATAATTTCATTTGTTATTTGTTCAATTGTTTATAGGATGTGATACTAACTGTGCAAAAGAGTTTAAAAGTTATGTGCATTGACAGTATCGAAATATTTACACTATCAATATATATATAACTTAAATTATTTGCTATCGATTTTGATTTGTCCGTCAAATATTTTCAAATATCAAAGTTTTATTTACTGGAGTAGTATTTCTTTTAATTTTTTTGTTGTTGCTAAAAAACCTGTAGGCATGAATCAAAGTTTATTGAAAACATTATACAGCAAGTCCTACAAGAGGTCAACCAGACACCTCTAGATGTTGCTTGGCACCCAGTTGGAGTAGATTCTCGTGTCAAAGATATAGAGTTGTTATTGCAAAATGAATGTGAAGATGAAGTTCGCATGATTGGTATTCACGGAGTTGGTGGCATAGGGAAAACAACTCTGGCAAAAGCTATCTACAATCGAATGTTTCGACTCTTCGATAGTAGTTGCTTCCTTTCAGATGTTAGATCAGAAGCTGAAGAATTTGGTCTTGTCAAGCTACAAGAGAAACTTCTTCAACAAGTTCTCAAAAATAAGGACATCAAAGTTGGCAGTGTTGCTCAAGGCATCAATCTAATCAAAGCAAGACTCGAGTCAAAGAAGGTTCTAATTGTTCTTGATGACGTGGACCACAAAAACCAATTAGTATCCCTAACAAGAGAAAGAAGTTGGTTTGGTTCGGGTAGTTTTATAATCATTACCACCCGAGACAAGCGATTGCTATGTCGGCTTGGAGAAAAAGAGAGATATGAGGCCAAACTATTAAATGGCAATGAAGCTATGTTACTTTTTTGTTGGCATGCTTTTGACAGTGATTTTCCACCACAAGATTATGTTAATTTGGCACACGACATAATCGAATATTCAGGCAGGCTACCATTAGCTCTTGTGACATTGGGGTCACATTTACAAGGAAGTTCTGTAGAAGAATGGGGAAATGAATTAGAAAAACTAAGAGCAATTCCTCATTGTGATATCCAAACGATTCTCAAGAAAAGCTTTGATGGACTTGATGATGAAACACAGGCAGTTTTTCTTGATATTGCGTGTGCCTTCCAGGGGTTATTTGAGTATGAAATTACCGAAATATTAAATACATGTGGCTTTCATGCTAAAATTGCAATTGCAACTTTAGTCCAAAAACACTTGCTCCAAAGATCTTTGCATGGTTTGGTGATGCATGATCTAGTGCGAGATATGGGAAGAGAAATTGTTCGCATGGAATCAGCTCGAGATCCTGAAAAATGGAGTAGATTGTTCATCCCGCAAGAAGTCTGTGATGTTCTACAAGGAAATAAAGTCAGTAAATCTTTTATCCTTTATCTTCTTTTTTTTTCAATTTAATTGTTTATTGCTTATAATTTCTGTTGTCATCATAAGAAGTGAATTCATTTTGTGCTTCATCTCTGGTTAGTAAGTATTTTGTAGTTGTTTGTCAACCATTGTAAACTAGAAGTGACATGTGCTAAATTCTTAACCCACACCAAAGGCAAAAATAAAATCACCTATTTAACAATTATCCAAATTTGGTGATGCATATTTCTTATTAAATTCTTATAACTAACTTGCTTATGGGCATAGACCATAGTATCTCCATGATTAGTTATTCAAAGATATGTGACTTTACTTAACAAAATGTGGAAATTAAGCTTGCTCGAAGAAATCAGGCATGTGAACGTTTGAAAACTGTTGAATAGGTACATATGTGAAACATTATTTCTAGAACAATATATACAAAATGTTCTTTTAAATATATTCAAATATATATTCTATCTTCAATTGGCGCTATTATCAGGTTTCTAGATGCAATTTGTTCTCTTTATTCATCCTTTTTTTTCCTTTGATATTATCATGTGAACTTGTTGAATGCTGCTCTCATCTTAGCTGTTTGAGCAATTTTAAATTTGTTTAACATCCTCTAATGTTTAAGTTCATTTTTCTTGATACATATGGTGTAACCTCTTTGTTTGACCTTCAATTGGTATAAAGTAGTTTTCCCTCTTAATTTCTGGGACTTAAGATGGTCTTAAGATACTAATCTTTTCTCCAAATTACAGGGTTCCAAAAAGGTAGAAGTACTGAAGGTAGATCGACGAGCATTTGAGGGACTAAACTTGAGCACCAAAGCATTTAAGAAAATGAAAAACCTTAGGGTTCTTATAATGAATGAGTTACATATTAGTGGAGATTTTGGGTTGTTGTCCAAGAAGCTCAGATGGTTGTCTTGGAAAAAATGTCCTTTAAAATGTATATCATCAAATTTTCCAGCTGAGAATCTTGTAGTTCTAGATATGGAGGAGAGTGATATCCAAGAATTTCGATTGAATTTGCAGGTTTGTTACTCAATTATACAATTTTATGTGTACTGCTATTGCAAACTGAGTGAAAGAAAATGTTAATTGAAACTATATTTGGTTTACTTTTAGTGTTGTAGAAGTTTGAAGAAGCTGAATCTCTCTTATTGCAAGCAACTCAGAAGCACTCCAAACTTCAATGGTTCCCTGAGTCTTGAGATTTTGAGTCTCTATGGTTGCTCAAGTCTGACAGAGATCCATCCATCAATAGGAAATTTGGACAGACTAATTAAACTATATATGTCTCGTTGCGAAAAACTTAGGGATCTTCCAAGCAGCATATGCCAGCTAATATCCCTTGAAGAATTGTTCATTCATCACTGCTCCTCTATAAAAACACTGCCAGATAACCTTGGAGATATGAAAAGTCTAACATTTCTTTATGCATCTTGTACGGGTATAAAACAATTGCCTAGATCTGTTGAAATGCTAAGAAATCTTGTAGCTTTGAGAGTGGGAGGTCAAGTGTTAGAGGCCAAAATGAGTATTTCTGGAAGAGGAGTCCATCGGATACAATATTCCTTGCTAACTTTTGTAACCGAATTGAGCCTTAGATACTGGAATTTGTCCGATGCTGATATTCCTAGGGATATTGGGAGCTTATCCTCCTTAAAGTTTTTAGATTTGAGTGGCAATAGTTTCCATTATCTACCCTTCGATTTTTCTAAGTTACGATTATTGGAGAAGTTGTGTTTGAATGACTGTGAGAATCTTCAAACACTCCCGCCAGTATCAAATTTAGAGAATCTAGCAATTATTGAACTTGAGAATTGCCAAAAATTGGTCAAGATTACACAGTTGGACAACCTCCCTTCTATACGGTTGATCAACACGAATAATTGTAGTTCTCTGCAGAATCCATTCAATGAAGGCTTCTTTAGTGCACCTGCTCTATCATTTCTATCTAGAAGAGATCCAGATTTGGTTAGTCTTTTTCTCTCTCCCTCTCTCTCTCTCTCTCTCTCTCTCCGATCATATTAATGATCTTGAGTCTTTGTCTGATGCAGGATGTTTTAGATTTTTATCTCGAATGCAATGAAATTCCAGAATGGTGCAGCTATCAAGTAACAGCTTCATCTATGTGTTTGACTATGCCGACACATAATAATGAGTATAACTTCTTGGGAATGGTTCTCTGGTTTGTTTCCGACTATTTCCATGCAGCCCCTGTTTTAAAATTCTGGATTAGTATTGCCCATAAAGAGAATTTAGTTTTTCCTCCGTGGAGTACACCTGATGGACATAGAGAAGTATCATGTGTATATTACATATCTTACTTACATAGAGCTTTTGATGGCCAGATGATCAAAGGTGGGGAAACGATAGAAGTGGGGTCAGAAGACATTACAATAAAGAAGATAGGGATCCATCTGTTATATTTAGGCCAACATGGTAACGTTATATCTTTACCGGGAGACGTGGATCATTCTTATTCTAAGTACCCAAAAAGTTCAACAGGCATATCAACTCCTTATAAAAGAGCAAAGTTCTGAGTCAAGATAATTTTCCTTTAGAGCTAATCATGTTATATTTTATATTACAGTATTAATAGGTAGTTGGTAAGATAATTTTTAATTGAGATTGATATTTTTCCAAATATTTGTTATATACTTTTTTTTATGTGTTCAGTTGTGGTTTTTGATGTTGGACTTTTGGACGTCGATAATTAATATATATATAAATAAATAATGTATTTATTATAAAATTTTCAAATGGTTGTGTTGGACTCATGGACTATTTGGCATTTGGGCCCAAAAGGAAAGACTGAGCAACATAGCCTTTATTTATCTTACTTGTAATTGAGGCTATTGTAATTACGCAACTGGCCCATTTATATTTTTAGTAGTTAGCCTATTCAGATTTAACATTGTATTAGTTATGTGTAATTTGGGCCATATATAATACGAAGGGTCAGGGTCATTTTCCTCAAATCAGTTCTAGAAAGATTCTCTCTCCTCTCTTCTCTTTCACATGAACCCTAATACATTTTCCCAAAATCCCGATCGATTCTTTCATGTTTTCATGGTATCAGAGCTAGATTCTGGTCCATCTCGTCCTCCTCTATCTTCCCATATTACCCTCATCGAGTTTCGTTGAGGATTTCAATTTGTGTGGGTAGCGATTTGGAGATTACATACTATTTTCGTCGGCGGTCTTCTGGCTCATTTTGACTCATCTGAGTGTCTTCTGGCCTGTGTTTATCATTCGTTTGCTTGTGGAGGTTTTATCTACAAGTATGCGTAGTCGTCGTTAAGCTCGAGAATTCTAGGGTTTCACGATTGTATCATATTTCATTAATCGTGGTTGCTCTGTTGTTGTGAAGTGTAATTTGGTTATTGTCTTGTTGTGAAATGTTATTTGGTTGCTGTGAAATGTTGTTTTGAAGGTTATACTTCCGATTGCGAAGAATCCGGTAACTCTGTATATCTCTCCTATTTGCATGAGATTCATCGGATAAGTTTTCATTGTTGAATGTTATAGTAGTTATGGGATCTATTGATTTTGACGTGTGTAGTGCATCTGGCACACATGAGTTCATTCCCAAACCCTTTAGTCCTTTGTTTGTGCAGTCTTCAGATGTTCCAGGTGTTTCACTTGTACCGGTTCCTTTCTCTGGGACGAATTTTGGGGGTTGGAAAAGGAGTATAATTGTCTCTTTGTCTGCTAGGAACAAAATTGCGTTTGTTGATGGTAGTTTGCCTAAACCTCCTGATAATTCCATTGAGTCTAAGCAGTGGGACATATATAATAATATGGTAATTTCATGGTTAACAAGTTCTTTATCTCCTGATATTACGGATAGTGTCCAGTATTCTGAAACAGTTGAAGAAATATGGAGACAGTTAAATAACAGATATGGGACTGTAAATGGAACTAAAGACTTTAAAATTAAGAAAGAACTCGCCTCTACCTGTCAAGATTCCCTAGATATTGCCTCGTGCTTTAACAAATTAAAGAAATTGTGGGATGAATTGAGAGTTGTTCGTAAAAATCATGGAAATCACTGCACTTATGGTGCAAAGGAAGGTATTCTAGAGGATAGACTTCATTAGTTTCTCATGGGGCTGAATGAAGTCTATGTTAGTGTTAGGAGCAACTTGCTCATAGTGCAACCACCTCCAACACTAGACAGTGCATATAACATTCTTCTTCAAGATGAAAGGCAGAGGCAGATCAATTCCAAATCTCAGCTTGGTCCTGATTTAGTTGCCTTCACTGCCAAAATCAACCTCAACCATCAGTCTTGTCCCAATAAAAACTATAGGCCTCCTGGTTCCAATACTTAGAGACAGTATGTCCAAAGAGTGAACTTTGATCAAGCCAAAGGGAATCTATTCTGCAGATATTGTAAGAAGAGTGGGCACTTAATTGATAAGTGCTTCAACCTTCATGGTTTCCCTCATGATTTCAAATTCACCAAAGGGAAAAAAATTGCAGCAAATGCAACTGTTGGAACAAATATTTCTTCTGATGATTGTATGAATTCTTCTTCTCTTCCTGCTACTGGAACTACCAAAAATGATTCACAAGGTTCATTGGTACCTAGTTTAACCAAGCAACAATATTCTCAGCTAATGGCTCTTTTACAACATTCTTATGCATCTGATTCTGCACCATCTCAATCTGACCTCATAGCTTCTATCAATTTTGTTGGTAATGTGCTCATTCCCAAAGTAGTGACTTGTTCTCTAGCTTGCATGTTGAGTCAGTCCTTACCCAATAAACGGATTATTTATTTTGGAGCATCTGATCACATGACTTATAACAATGACCTTTTAACCAATATCACACATTTGCTTATTCCTTATCTTGTCACACTTCCTAATGGATATAAAGTTAAAGTTACTTGTACTGGGTCTTTTTCTTTATATCATTCTATTATTCTTCCAGATGTTCTTTACATTCCCTCTTTAAACATAATCTAATTTATGTGCACAAACTTGTTCTGTTATTGATATGCACTGCACAGTTTAGTTCTGACTCTTGCTTGCTACATGGCCCTTCTCTGAAGATGCCTCTCGAGCTTGGTAAGCAAAAGGATGGGCTTTACAAGTTTGCCTCCACTACTGCATTTTCTTCTTCAGCTCAAATATTTTTACTATGCCTACTACATGTATCTTTCCATCTTTACCTTTTACTATTGTTGATCCTAATTCTGATTCTTCATTGTGTAATTCTAGTTCTTCTCAAAATGCTTTGTCTCAGTCTATACCATCTTGTAATGAAGCTGCATTGAATAAAATGGTCATCATTTGGCACCAAAGACTTGCACATGTTCATTTTGTTAGAATGAAGGGCATTTCTACTATATCTTCCTCTTTATCTTCCAAGCAACACTTCCCTTGTGAAATATGTCCATGGCTAGACAAACCAGACTCCTTTTCTTTGATAGTTCATGTGACGACCCAAAATGTCATCTTTAAATTTAATAATTAATTTTATGTTCTAAGACCTCAAAAGCACTATTTATCATTTCTCAACTTGCGTGCGCAGTCCGTAAAATTTTTCGAAAAATATTTATGTGAAAAATGGATTAAAATGTGAATTTGAGCTTTAAAACTCAACTGAGTTGACTTTGGTCAACATTTTTAGCAAACAAACTTGGATCAATGTTTTGACAGTTCCGGTAGGTCTGTATCGTGATTTGGGACTTGGGCGTATGCCCAGAATCAAATTCCGAGGTACCTAGCCCGAGATATGAAATTTTGATGAAAATAAAAATTAAAAGTTTTAAAAGCTTAAGTTCAAATAGTGATCGGATGTCGAATTATGTACAAACGACCCCAGAATAGAATTTTGATGACTCCAACAGCTCCGTATAGCGATTTTGGACTTAGGAGCATGATCAGAATTTTATTTGAAAGTCCTTGGTTAAATTAGGCTTGAAATGGCTAAAATAGGAATTTAAGTTTGAAAGTTTGACCGGAGAGTTGGCTTTTTGATATCGGGGTCAGAATCCAGTTCTAAAAATTTTCACAGCTCTGATATGTCATTTATGACTTGTGTGCAAAATTTGAGGTCAATCGGACTTGATTCGATAGGTTTCGACATCGATTGTAGAAGTTGAAAATTCTTAAGTTTTATTAATCTTGAATTGGGGTGTGATTTATGATTTTAGTGTTGTTTGATATGATTTGAGGTTTCAAATAAGTTTGTATGATGTTATAGGACTTGTTGGTGTATTTGGTTGAGGTCCCGAGGGCCGCAAGTGAGTTTCGGATGGTTAACAAATAAAAAATTGGACTGAAAAGCTTCTGCAATTTTCTTATGCTAGAAATACAGAAATCGAAGCCCAGAAATCGAGCCCAGATATCGAACCCAGGGTCGACGGCCAGGGTCGAAGCCAGGGACGAGGCTTAGGATCGAAACCATGATCGAGGCTTAGGCTCAAGGGCCATGATCAAAGCCAGGCTCGAAGGCCATGATCGAAGGCCCATGCTCAAGGGCCATGATCGAAGTCAGGCTCAAGGGCCATGATCGAAGGCCCAGGATCGAGGCCCAAGACCGAGGCCAGGATCGAGGGCCATAAATATCGAATCCATGATCGATACCCAGGATCGATGGCTGCCTCGGCAGTTTATAAAACCGGGGATTTCGTGCCATTTGCCATTTTTGACGAACTTGAGTTTGAGCAGAAGCGATTTTTGACAGCTTTTCAAGGAAAAATATTTGGGCAAGTGATTCTAACTTGAATTTGGTCAATATACACGAATATATCATTGTTTTCGCCATTTAATTAGTGTATTGAGATGGAAATTTGGGAAAATTTTAGAAATCTCATAAAAACGAATTTGTGAGATTTCGGTGTCGATTCAAAGTCGGATTTGAGTGAAACTTATATGGTTGGACTCGTAATTGAATGAGTTATCGGATTGTATAAGTTTCACCGGATTCTGAGATGTGGGCCCCACGAGCAAATTTTGAACTAATTTCGGAGTTTATTGAAAAATATAGTACTTTCTTATGAAATTGATTCCTATAATTTTTGTTGACTGTGTCAAATTAATTATGACTAGATACGAGTCGATCAGAGTCGAAAAATCGAGAAAAAAACATACTACTTGGTTAAATTGGAGCAAGTCGAGGTAAGTGACTTATCAAACCTTGTGTGGGGGAAATTTCCCTTTTGGATTGGTATTGATGTGATTATTGAAATATATTGAAAGTCATGTACACGAGGTGACGAGGGTGTACACATGCTAAATATGGAAGATTATAATTTTAAATTGTGTAGATCATTTTGCGCATTAATTAAATTATTTTATCTTGTTATATTTTTCATCATTTATCTGAGTTATATACTTTAAATTTGCTTGACCTTTTTTCTGCTAATTGTTTTACCTGTTTAGTTGGAACTTGATTTGTTTTATTTTGTGCATTATTTGAAGGTTGATTTTTTTTAAATTAAATATTATTAATATAAAATATTTGACATTTTTAAATTTGGTATTGAAGCAACGTATTAAATATTTTGAAATATTATTTTGCTGAATTATTTATTCCTGAATATTTTTGTAAGATTTCCGTACTCATTGTGATGGAGACGTGAGCTCCTTATTGTGGAAATATATTATTGATGATTTATTGTGGCATGAGCCATGAGCTCTTTGTTGTGAAAAATATTATTGTTGAATTATTTTAACAAGTTAAATTATTTGAGCACTTGACATGCAAATTGTGATATATTGTGATATTGATACGCATGCAGTGATATAAGTTCTCGGTATTGAAATGCATGCGGTGAGAATATGGTCGTTTGATACGCGCGTCTAGTAGGGGGAACTACTAGAAGTCATGCGGTGTGATAAGGATGGCTAAATCGCGGGATGCTATTTCGGAAAAAAATGTTTTCTTTAAAGTAAATTGTGAAGGCTCCCGCGGTGAGATAAGGAAATGAGATATTGTGAATTTATTTATAATTTAGGACTACGAGGCGGTACCTCGAGAGTGCCCTTGTTGATATTGATTTATGGCCGCAGTGGCCTTTGATTATTGTTGTGATTTTCTTAATGTTGAAAAGAATTCTGTTTTGTTTTCACGAGGTATTTATTTGTCATTATTTGGTGTAATTAAATGTGACATACTACTTGATTCATTTCTATTGTCATTTTATCTTATTATATTATTTAAACATTTTACCATGACATTATTTATTCTCCAGTAGGGCATGGCCTGACCTCGTCACTACTCTACCGAGGTTAGGCTTGGAACTTACTGGGTACCGATGTGGTGTAATCATACTACGCTTATGCACATCCTTTTGTGCAGATCCAGGTACATTTTATCAGACCAGGCATCAGTAAACTAGCTGTATGAGGAGACGTCGAGGTATATCTGCCAGCGTCCGCAGAATGTGGAGTCCCCTTCTATCTTACTATGTTGTCTTCCTTATTTGTTTTAGACTCTGATGTATAGAGATATGGAAAATAAATTCTTAGAAGCTTGTGACTTATTTCTACCGGGTTTTGGGAGTTGTAATTATTTGAATTGTAGTTTATTTATTTTAGATATTTATTATTATATTTCCACATTGATAGGCTTACCTAGTCTTAGAGACTAGGTGTCATCACGACCTCCTACAAAGGGAATTTGGGGTCGTGACAGTTCCATTCACAATACTCATCTCTTTCAACTCATACATGTGGATACTTGGGTACCCTACCACACTCTTACAAATTCTGGTTCTAGATATTTCCTAACCATAGTTGATGGTTTCTCTAGATCTACTTGGACTCATTTAATGGGTTCCAAAAGTAATGCCTTTTCTTTGATTAAAGCTTTTGTGGCCATGGTCAAAACTCAATTTCATATTGCTATCCAAACAATTGGAAGTGACAATGCCCTAAAACTTAGGGGTAGTCATTCTATCATTTCCTATTTCTCTAACAACAGTATTATTCATCCAACTACTTGTCCCCATACACCACAACAAAATGGGGTGGTTGAAAGGAAGCATAGAACCTTACTTGAGGCTTGTGGGGCTTTGATTTTTCAATCCAAAGCTCCTATTAGGTATTAGGGGGATTGTATGCTCACAACAACTTATATCATCAACAGACTCCCATCTAGACTCCTTGTGATGACCCGATAGGTCATCTTATATTTTAGAACCTAATTCTGTATTTTGAGGTGCTAAAAACCTCATTTTAGCCTTTCTCAATTTTCGTGCACAGTCCGGGTGTTCTTCCAGAAGGTTTATATGATAAAAACCGATAAAAATAAGAATATTGCCTTAGAAATTCATTTAAGTTGACTTCGGTCAACGTTTTGAGCAAACTGACCCGAATTCGTGTTTTGACGGTCCTAGTGGGTCCGTATCGTAATTTGGGACCTGGGCGTATGCCCAGAATCAAATTCAGAGGTCCCTAGCTTGAGTTATTGATTTTTGTTGAAATTTGAAAGTTTGAAAGGTTTATGATTTTTAAGAATCAAATTTTGTTTGGATTTATTGATACCGGGTATGTATCTTGGTTCTGGAGCCCGATACAGGTCCACTATAATATTTATAACTTGTCTGTCGAATTTGGTGAGAAACGGAGTTGATTTGATGTGATTCGGACGTTTGGTTGTGAAAATAGAGTTTTAAAGCTTTCTTGAAAAATTTCATTTGATTTGGTGTCTGATTCGTAGTTCTAGGTGTTATTTTGGTGTTTTGATCATGTGAGCGAGTTCGTATGATGTTTTAGGACTTACATGCATGTTTGGTTTGGAGCTCCGAGGGCTCGGGTGAGTTTCAGATAGGCTATGGGTGAATTTGACTTAGAAACATTTGATGTGTGCTGCATCTAGTGTTCTGGTGCATTGTACTTCGAGATCGCGTAGCCATTCTCACGATCACGAAGGGGGTCTAGGCTGGGGAGGATTTTACACTACGGGAACGCGAGACCATGGTCGCGAACACAGAGCATTGGGGGGTTTACTCTACGCGAACGCGACCCGTTGTACACGAACGCGTAACTTTAGCTAGGTTGGGCAAGGGACCTAGGGGACTCTATGTGAACGCGAGCCCTATCTCGCGAACGCGAAGGTGAGGCGGGCTATACCTTGTGATTCCTGCGATCGCGTAAGCCTTTAGGATGCAACTCTTCGCGAATGCGACAGTGTTCACGCGAACGCGATGAACATTGTCGCCCAGCTATTCAAAACAGAACTCAAAACGGGAATTGGCCATTCTTTCAAAAGTTTCAAAACTAAGAGACCTAGAGGCGATTCTTCCATAAGATTTTCTTCCCCAATTTATTGATTAGTGATTCTAACCTACTTTCTTTCAATTACCCATTACATTTCATAAAGTTTCAACCGAAAACCTAGGATTTGCATGGTGGAAATTGGGGATATGGGTAGAACTAGGGATCTTTGCATAGTTCGAATTTAGACCTCGAATTGAGGTCGGAATTCGAAACAAATTACATAATCGGGCTCAGGGGGTGAATGGGTGAATGGATTTTGATCCGAACCTTGAGTTTTGACCAAGCGGGCTCGGGGTCGATTTTTGACTTTTTGGGGGAAAACTTGGGAAATCTAAATTTATGCATTGTAATTGATTTCTTTATCAATATTTGATATTATTGAGTCGTTTGTGGATAGATACGAGTGGTTTAGAGGTGGATTCTAGAGGCAAAACAGTAATTGAGCATTGAGTGGCCCCGTGGAGCGAGGTAAGTGTTGTGTCTAACCTTGACTTGAGGGATTAGGAACCCTCGACTTATTTGCTATATGAAGTTCATGTGATCGGCGTATATGTGAGATGACGAGTATTTATGCTCCGCCAATTTATCTGTTTTGCCTGTTTCTTTTCCGTTCTTCTCATTTTGTCTCTTTCCCTGCCTTAACTGTTACATGCTCTACTTGTATTCACATGCCTAATTGCTACTTGTTAGACATCGTTTCCCTCTGTTAATGGTATTAGTTATTCCATAGCTTCATTATCTCCTATTAATTGCTTAAGGTGGTTTATCAGTATTTTTGTGGTACATTCTGAATTAGTTTAGCTGTGTAGTATCACTTATGTGAATCTTTCCTGGTATTCAAGCTTCCTATTTGTTTCGGTTGGAAGTTTAAGCATTGTGAAGGGTTTTGTGATTTGAACTGTGAAATTTCTGTACATACTGAGTAATTAATATCAATATGGTGGGATCGGGTTGCACACCACAATAGGTGGAATAAGAGTGTAATATTTAGGATGAATTTGTCACGACCCAAATTACCCTTTGTGTAACGCCGTGACGGCACCTAGTCTCTACAACTAGGTAAGCCTAACATTTGCGGAATAATAAAATAAAAACATAAACTTAGCAACAAACTGTTCAAAAATACACAGCAAATCCCAAAACCCGAAACATCGTGAATCACAAAGGAAAATCTAGTGTCTCTATACATCAGAGTCTAACAAAGGAAAAATACAGAAGATAATGGATATGAGAAAGAGTAGAAGGGGACACCGAGGTCTGCTGACGCGGCAGATATACCTTAAAGTCTCCAAAGATGTCCCGGTTCACTGATAGTGCGGCTGATAAGGAGCACCTGGATCTGCACACGAAAAACATGTGCAGAGAGTAGCATGAGTACACCACAGTCGGTACCCAGTAAGTGCCAAGCCTAACCTCGGTCGAGTAGTGACGAGGTCAGGTCAGGACCCTACTGGTGTAAATAATAATAAGGCAAGGCAAGAATGAAATATCGCAGTAAAATAAAGACTGAAATTTAATAAGAAAGAAATTCATAGAAGGCAACAACTCAATACACAGAAATACAACAGGGGATCTCCCGAGATACCGGCTCGTAGTCCCAAACGTAAATATGCAGGGGGATCTCCCGGAATACCGTTCTGTAGTCCCAAAATAAATATGCAGTACAGGGGGATCTCCCGGATTATCGTTCCGTAGTCCCAAAAGTAAATATGCAAGAGAGGCGGATCTCCTAGAATACCGTTCTGTAGTCCCAAAGTAAATATGCAGTACATGGGGATCTCCCGGAATACCGTTACGTAGTCCCAAAGTAAATATATAGGGAGAACTCTCGAGGAACCTCCTCGTAGTCTTAAAAGTAAATACACAAATCAAACGACACATACAACAGTTCACAGTAAGATTTCTACGACTATACTGATAAGGAACAAGGAAATAAATATAGGAAATCAAGTAGGCATGCTTCATAGAGTTCAAGTAAATAGTTAAAGTACGCTGACATGCGATATTAGACTAAACAAGATAGCTACACATATTGGAATAACTCAATTAAGAATGAAAAACAGATTAATGCTCATTAAAAATGGTATAACTCAAAATAAAAGGAAAATAGGTTGCTGCTCAGTAAAAATCGGGTTTTACAACAACTAGCATGTGTACGTACTCGTCACCTCACGTACACGACGCTCACATATCACAATAGTTCCAAATCCTAAGAAGATTCCCCCCACGCAAAGTTAGGCAAGCCACTTACCTCGAATCAATCTCAATCAATCGGTAATAATACCTTTTCCATGAATATCCGACACTGAATGGCCCAAATCTAGCCAAAAACAATTACATATCATGAATACAACCATAATAGACTCATCTAATTAATGAAATCAATATTTTAACAAAAATTCTGAAATTCGCCCTAAAAGGTCAACCCGGGCCCACGTCTCGGAATCCGGTAAAAGTCACAAAATACGAAAGCTAATTCACTCCCGAGTCTAACCATATCAAATTTACTAAAATCCGAAACACAATTGTCCTTCAAATCCACAAATCAATCTTACCAAATACTTAGTCTCAAACTCCCAAATTCCACCTTAAATACACACTAACTAGGTGGAAATATAAATGGGGAAGCAAGATTATTGATAAAAAATAAGCACAAGGGATTTACCTCAAGAAATCTCTCGAAAATGCTCTAGAAAATCGCCCTAAACCGAGTTTGCAAAGTCCAAAATGACAAAAATCATGAAGCCCTTCGGTTTTAAGCACTGGCCAGACATTTTCTCACTTGTGGAGCCTGGTCTCGCACCTGCGGGTGCGCTTGTGCGAAAAATTACCGCTTATGCGCAAATCACTTGCCCCCTCTGCCTCTGCACATGCGATGAAAGGGCCGCATCTGCGCATGCATGCATGCGGAAATCTTGTCCGCTTTTGCGGTCTAACTTCGCACCTGCGGTCAGCCTTGTGCATCTGCGGGCATCGCAAATGCGGCTCTTTCCATGCACCTTCAGCCCCTAACCAATCCACCCATTCCGCTTCTGCTCCAATTTTCTTGCACATGCGGGCAGCCTTGCGCAGGTGCGATTACACCAGAACCAACACCAGAAAGTTCTTCCAAGTCCAAATATGATCTGATAACCATCCAAAATGCACCTGAGGCCCCTGGAACCTCAACCAAACATACCAAAAAGTCCTAAAACACCCTACAAACTTAGTCGAGCCTTAAAATTATGTCAAACAAAGCTAAACTCACAAATCATCCTCCGATTCAAACTTAAAGAACTTGAAACTTCCAAATTCGACAACCGATGCCGAAACCAACCAAACCACGTCCAATTGACCCCAAATTTTGCATACAAGTCATATTAAACACTACGGACCTAATTCAACTTCTAGAATCAGAATCCGACCCCGATATCAAAAGTTCAACTACCGGTCCAAATCTCTAAAAATTCGACTTTTGCCATTTCAAGCCTAAATAAGTTACAGACCTCCAAAACACAATCTGAATACACTCCTGAGTCCAAATCACCCAACGAAGCTAACCGAACCGACGAAACTCCATTTCGGAGTCATCTTCACACAGTTCCGACTACAGTCAAAACTCCTAAGGCTTACGCTCCCGTTTATAGGGACTAAGTGTCCCAAAATACTCCACAAACCAAAATGAAACCTCCCGGAAAGTCACAATAGCAGAAATAAAATATGGAAGAAGTAGTTAAATAGGGGATCAGGGCTATAACTCTCAAAATGATCGGCCGTGTCGTTACATCCTTCCCCTCTAAAAATAATCGTTCGTCCTCGAACGAGCATAAAAACATACCTGAAGTGGTGAAAATGTGAGGGTAACGGCTGTGCATAACATGCTAGGTCTCCCAAGTTGCTTCCTTGATCGGTTAAGCCCTCCACCAAACCTTTACTGAAGCAATTTTCTTTGACCTCAGCTTTTGGACCTTCATGACTAAAATAACCAATGGCTTCTCAACATAAGATAGATCCTTATCCAATTGGACTGAGCTAAAATCCAATACATGAGTCGGATCACCATGATACTGTTGGAGCATAGAAATGTGGAATACCGTATGAACTCATGTTAGGCTGGGAGGTAAGGCAACCTCATAAATAACCTCCCCAATTCGCCGCAACACCTCAAAGGGACCAATAAACCTTAGGCTCAGCTTGCCCTTCTTTCCGAACCTCATAACGCCCTTCATAGGCGAAACTCGGAGCACGGCCCGCTCTCCAACTATTAATGCAACATCACGAACCTTTTGGTCCACATAACTCTTATGTCTGGACTAGGCTATGCGAAGTCGATCCTGAATCACCTGAACCTTCTCCTAGGCATCCTGAACCAAGTCTGTACCCAAGCACTGGGGACCGACATCGCCTACCATACAGAGCCTCATATGGTGCCATCTGAATGCTGGACTGATAACTATTGTAGTAAGCAAACTCCGCAAGTGGAAAGAACTGGTCATAAGCACCCCCAAAATCTATTACACATGCACGGAGCATATCCTCCAATATCTAAATAGTGCGCTCGGACTGTATGTCCGTCTGAGGGTGAAATGTTGTGCTCAACTCAACCCGAGTACCCAACTCCTGTTGTACAGCTCTCTAGAACCATGATGTAAACTGCATACCCCGGTCAGCGATGATAAATACCGATATGCCATGAAGCCTGACGATCTCGCGTATATAAATTCGAACAACTGCTCAGAAGAATAGGAAGTCATCATAGGAATGAAATGAGCCGACTTGGTCAGCCTATCCACAATCGCCCAAACTGCATCAAACCTTCGCTGAGTCTGTGGGAGTCCAACAACAAAATCCATAGTGATCCACTCCCATTTCCACTCCGGAATCTTCAACGTTTGAAGCAACCCACCTGGTCGATGATGCCTATACTTCACCTGTTAGCAATTTAGACACCGAGCAACATACTCCACTATGTCCTTCTTCATCCTCCTCTACTAGTAATTCTGCCTCAAGTCCTGATACATCTTTATGGCACCTGGATGAATAGAATACTGCGAGCTATGAGCCTCCTGAAGAATAAGCTCACGTAAATCATCTATATTGGGCACACATAGCCTGCTTTGCATCCTCAATTCACCATCGTCCCTAATAGTGACCTCCTTAGTATCACCGTGCTGGACCGTGTCCTTAAGGACAAGCATATAGGGGTCATCATACTGATGCTTCCTTATGCGATCATAAAGAGAAGACCGAGAGACCACACAATCCAATACTCGACTCGGCTAAAAAATACCCAATCTCATAAACTGGCTGGCTAAGGCCTGAACATCCAACACCATGGGCCTCTCTACTGCTAGTAGATATGCTAAACTCCCCAATTCTCCACCCGGCGATTCAAAGCATCGGCCACCACATCGGCCTTCCCCAAGTGGTAAAAAATGGTGATATTATAGTCCTTAAGTAGCTCCAACCACCTCCGCTGACTCAAGTTAAGGTCTTTTTGCTTAAAGAGATGCTGCAGACTCCGGTGATCGGTGTAAATCTCACAAGAAACACCGTACAGATAATACCGCCAAATATACAAGGCATGAACAATAGCTGCTTACTCAAAGTCATAGACAAGATAGTTCTTTTCATATGCCTTCAGATGTCAGCACGTGTAGGCAATCACCTTACCGTTATGCATCAACACCGTGCTGAAACCAATCTGCTATGCATTATAATATAAAGTATAAGACCCCGAACCTGTAGGCAATACCAATACTGGGGTTGTAGTCAAAGTTGTCTTGAGCCTTTGAAAGCTCTCCTCACATTCCTCTGTCCACCTGAACAGACCACCCTTCTGGGTCAGCCTGGTCATATGTGCTTCAATAGATGAGAATCCCTCTACAAAATGACGGTAATACCTTGACAAACCAAGATAACACCAGATTTCTATAGCTGAGGACGGCCTGGGCCAACTCTGCACTGCTTCAATCTTCTTCGGATCCACCTGGATCCCATCACTAAATACTGTACGACCCAAGAATGCCACTGAGTCTAGCCAAAACTCATTGTAACGACCCGCACAATCGTTTTAAAAGTTGTAGCCTCGTTCCCTATTTAATCACTAAATCGGACCACATACTCTGACACGGTCATAGAACCCTGGAGCAGCTACTCAAACTCTGCACGCCATGCATCTCTAACACTCTGAGGAACATACTCTCTTAAGAATATATCTGAAAATTGAGTCCAAGTGAGTGAAGATGCCTCAGCGGGACTATCCAACTCATATGCTCGCCACCACTGGTAGGCTGCTCCTCTTAACTGGAATGCTATGAAAGAAACCCCACTGGAATCCACAATACCCATAGCACGAAAGATACGATGACATTACTCTAGAAAACCTTGAGCATCCTCTGAAGCTAAACCGCTGAAAGTGGGAGGGTGGTACTTCTTGTACTTCTTGAGCCTGAGCTGCTCCCCTCTGAAAATGTGGTCCTAATCTCAGACCGAACTGGGACAACTAGCTGCACCCGTATAATCTCTAGGTCATGATCAACTTGGGCCCGTGGCTCTAGAGTGTGAGCGGCGGGAGTCTGTGCTACTCCACGGGCTTGATATGTGGTAGGAGCAAGTGGAATTAACCCTGCTTGAGCTAGAGTGCCAAACATGCTCAAAACCTGGGCAAGAGTCTCCTGAAGTGTAGGAGTAGTAACATGCGTCTCAGGTGCCTACTCTCCAACTTGAGCTACTGGTGGCTCTGGTGCAGCAGCTCATCCAGGTGCTCTAGCTACACCACGTGGTCTTCCTAGGCCTCTGCCCTGACCCCGGCCTCTTGCGGCTCTAATAGGGGGCGCAGGTGTCTGATCATTAGATCTAGTTGTACGTGTCCTCACCATCTGTGAGAGAATAGAAAGATAATGGTTTAGAATTTTAAAATCAACAAATGAGCATGATAAGGAATTAAAGAAGTGAATATTTGACAAACAGTTCTATAGCCTCCCGAATAAAAGTATAGATGTCTCTGTACCTATCCACAAGACTCTACTAAACCTGTTTGTGACTCATAACACCTATGAACCTAGAGCTTGAGATGGGCATCACATACCAACAGGTGGTTTCAATTGCTAGGAGATTGGAAGGTATGCGGATCCGGGAGAGGGAAGCTAAGAGACCCTGAGATTCTGGCACATATAATAATTCTCGTGCCCAGTTGCAGCCCGTCATGGTAGAGGTTATGTGAGTCGTCCTATTCATCCAGCACTTCCAGCTTCTAGTGGTATTCCGGCTACTCCCAGACCTCAGATTCCATATTATGCACCACCAGTGTCTACTGTACCTCATGTACGGGGTGTTTTCAGCGGGCACTCTAGTCGATTAGGACCTAGCCAGTCCTAACAGCCATGTCCTCCGAGGGCTTGTTTTGAGTGTGGTGACACTCATCATATCATTAGGGATTGCCCCAGACTTAGGAGGGGTGCACCTCCATAGATTTCTTAGGCCCCACGTATTCTACAGGACCCTCAGGCTTCTCGGGCCATGATTACTGCACTAGTTGCCATTTCACCTGCACAGCCACCAAGAGGTGGAGGTCAAGCAGGTAGAAGTCACCTTAGAGGGGGAGGCCAGGCTAGATATTATTACCTTCCTGCTAGGACAGAGGATGTTGCATCCTATTTTGTTATCACATGTATAATTCTGGTCTGTTATAGAGATGCATCAATCTTATTTGATCCAGGCTCCACTTATTCTTATGTGTGATGTTATTTTTCCCCGTATTTGGGCGTATCACGTGATTCCTTGAGTTCTTCTATTTATGTATCTACACCCGTGGGTGAATCTATTATTGTGCACTTTGTGTATCGGTCGTATTTAATTGCTATCAGTGGTTTTGAGACAAGACCTGATTTATTATTGCTCAGTATGGTGGATTTTGATATTATTTTGGGCATCGACTGGTTGTCACCCTATCATGTTATTCTTGATTATTATGCCAAGATAGTGACGTTGGCTATACCAGGTCTACCGCAACTAAAGTGGAGAGGTACCTAGGATCATATTCCTATCAGGGATGTTTCATTTCTTAAAGATCAACGAATGGTTGAGAAGGTGTGTGATACGTATCTGGCCTATGTGAGAGATGCTAGTATTGATACTCTTAACGTGGAGTCAGTTACTGTAGTAAGGGAGTTTCCTGATGTATTTCCAGTAGATCGTCCGGGTATGCCACCTGACATGGATATTAACTTTGGCATTGATTTGTTATCGGGGACTCAGCCCATTTCTATTCCACCATATCGTATGGCCCCAGGAGAGTTGAAAAAATCAAAAGAATAGTTACAAGAATTGCTTGATAAGGGCTTCATTCGGCCCAGTGTATCGCCTTGGGGTGCTCCTATCTTATTTGTGAAGAAGAAGGATGGTTTTATGCAGATGTGTATTGATTACTGCTAGCTGAACAAGTTTACAGTGAAGAATATGTATCCATTGCCACGTATTGATTACTTTTTTTTATCAGATTTAGGGTACTAGAATGTTCTCTAAGATCGACTTACGTGCAGGCTATCATCAGTTGAAGATTCGGGAGACAAATATCCCGAAGACTGCCTTTAGGACTCAGTAAGGTCATTATGAGTTTCTTGTAATGTCATTTGGACTGACAAACGCCCCAGCAACATTTATGCATTTAATGAATAGTGTATTTTAACATTTTCTTGCTCCTTCTTCATTGTATTTATTGACGACATTCTGGTGTATTCTCGGAGTCAGGAGGATCAAGATCAGCACTTGAGAACTGTGCTTCAGACTTTGAGAGAAAAGAAGTTATATGAAAACTTTTCATAGTGTGAATTGTAGCTTGATTCAGTTGGATTTTTTGGTCATATAGTTTCGTGCGAGGGGATCAAGGTAGATCCGAAGAAGATTGAAGCAGTGCAGAGTTGGTCCAGACCGTCCTCAGCTACGAAAATCTAGAGTTTCCTTTGTTTGGCAGAGTATTACGATTTGTAGAGGGTTTCTCTTCTATTGCTACACCTATGACCAATTGACCCAGAAGGGTGCTCCGTTCAGGTGGACCAAGGAATGTGAGGAGAGCTTCCAAAAGCTAAAGACATATTTGACTATAGCCCCAGTATTGGTATTACCTACAGGTTCAGGGTCTTATACAATGTATTGTGATACATTGCGTATTGGTCTCTGTGCAGTGTTGATGCAAGACGTTAGGGTGATTGCCTACGCGTCCAGACATTTAAAAGTGCATGAGAAGAATTATCCTATACACGACCTTGGATTAGCAGCTATTGTTCATGCCTTGAAGATTTGGCGGCATTATTTGTACGGTGTCCATTGTGAGGTCTACACCGACCACCGGAGTCTACAACATCTGTTTAAACAGAGGGATCATAATTTGCAGCAGCGAAGATGGTTGGAGTTGCTTAAGGATTATGATATCACCATTTTCTATCATCCTGGTAAGGCCAATGTAGTGGCCGATGCCTTGAGTATTAAGATGGAGAGTTTGGGCAGCTTAGAATATTTACTGGTAGTAGAGAGGCCTTTAGCCTTGGATGTTCATGCCTTGGCCAACCGGTTTATTAGACTGGATATTTCTGAGCCGAGCTGAGTTTTGGCTTATGTGGTTTCTCAGTCTTCTCTTTATGATCGTATCAGGGAACGTCAATATCATGACCCCCCATCTGCTTGTTAAGGACACAGTCCAGCACTGTATTGGCAAGAAAGTTACTATTGGAGGTGACGGTGTAATACAAATGCAGGGCAGGCTATGTGTGCCTAATGTAGATGGTTTGCATGAGTTGATTCTCCAGGAGGCTCATAGTTCGTGGCAATCCATTCATCTAGGTGTTGCAAAGATGTATCAGGTCTTGAGACAACACTATTGGTGGAGGCGGATGAAGAAAGACATAGTGGAATATGTAGCTCAGTGCCTAAATTGCCAATAGGTGAAGTATGAGCATCAACGACCGGGTGGATTGCTTCAGAAGTTGGAAATTCCATAATGGAAATAGGAGCGGATCACTATGGATTTCGTTGTTGGGCTTCCACGGACTCAGAGAAAGTTCGATGCAGTTTGGGTAATTGTGGATAGATTGACCAAGTCAGCTCATTTTATTCCTGTGATTACTAATTACTCTTCAGAGCAGCTGGCTCAGGTATATATTTGTGAGATTGTCAGACTTCATGGTGTACCAGTATCTATCATCTCTGACCAGGGTGCACAGTTTACCTCACAGTTTTGGATGGCTATACAGCGAGAGTTGGGTACTCGTATGGAGTTGAGTACAATATTTCGCCCTCAGACATACGGGCAGTCTGAATGCACTATTCAGATAATGAAGAATATGCTTCGTGCGTGTGTGATAGATTTTGGGGGTGCTTGGGACCAGTTCTTGCCACTTGCAAAGTTTGCTTACAACAACAATTACCAGTCGAGCATTCAGATGGCTCCGTATCAGGCCTTGTATGGTAGGCGGTGCCGGTCTCCAGTGGGTTGGTTCGAACCGGGCGAGGCTAGGCTATTGGGTACAGACTTGGTTAAGGATGCCTTGGAAAAGGTTAAACTGATTCAGGACCGACTTCGTACAGCCCAATCTAGACAGAAGAGTTATGCGGATCGAAAGGTTTGTGATGTTGCATTCATGGTTGGTGAGCGAGTCTTGCTCCGGGTTTCGCCTATGAGGGGTGTGATGAGGTTCGCGAAGAAGGGAAAGTTGAGCCCTAGGTATATTGGGCCTTTTGAGATTCTTGAGAGAGTTGGAGAGGTGGCTTACAGACTTGTACTACCACCTAGTCTCTCTACAGTTCATCCGGTATTCCATGTTTCTATGCTTCGGAAATATCACGATGATCTGTCTTATGTGTTAGACTTCAGTTCGGTTCAGTTGGACAAGAAGCTATATTATGTTGAGGAACCAGTGGCTATTTTAGACAGGCAGGTTTGAAAACTGAGGTTAAAGAACATTGCTTTCGTGAAGGTCAAAGAACATTGCTTCCAGTCGAGGAGGCGAATTGGGAGATCGAGCATGATATGCGCAGCTGTTATCCTCATCTTTTCACCACTCCAGGTATTATTCTAAACCCGTTCGAGGACGAACGCTTTTTTATGAGGGGAGGATGTAACGACCCGCCTAGTCGTTTTAAAAGCTATAGCCTCGTTCCCCTATTTAATGCTCATTCTATACCTTATAACTGTTATATGACTTGTCGGGGAAATTGGTTCGAGTCCGATGAGATTTTTAGAATAAATTGGAACACTTAGTTCCAAAGTTTAAACTTAAGTTAAAAAGGTAGGCTGGATGTCGACCTATGTGTAAACGACCCCGGAATGAAATTTTAATGATTCCAATAGCTTCGTATGGTGACATACTACTTGATTCATTTCCATTATTATTTTATTTTATTATATTGTTAAACAACTTACTATGCCATTATTATTTTCCAGTAGGGCCTGACCTGACCTCATCACTACTCTACCGAGGTTAGGCTTAGCACTTACTGGGTACGACTGTGGTGTACTCATACTACGCTTCTGTACATCTTTTTGTGCAGATCCAGGTACATCTTACCAGCCCAAACATTAGTGAGTTACTTGTGTACGGAGACTTCGATGTATATTTGCCAGCGTCCGCAGACTCTGGAGTCCCCTTCTATCATTATTATGTTGCTTCCTTAATTATCTTTAGACCTTAATATATAGAGACATTGAGGATAAATTCTTAGAAACTTATGACGTATTTCTACCGGGTTTTGGGAGTTGTAATTATTTGAATTATAGTTTATTTATTTAATATATCTATTACTATTCCGCATTGATAGACTTACCTAGTATTAGAGACTAAGTGCCATCACGACCTTCTACGGAGGGTTGTGACACTCACACTTTGAAAATTTTGCATATAGCTTCTTTTCTCTCAAGGTCTGAAGTGCAGTCCTCAGGTGCTGCTCATGATCTTCCCGAATCCGGGAATACACTAGAATGTCGTCAATAAACACAATGATGAATGAGTCAAGATAAGGCCTAAATACACTGTGCATCAAATTCATAAATGTTGCTGGGGCGTTGGTCAGCCCAAATGACATCACAAGGAACTCGTAATGAGCATACCGAGTCCTGAAAGCAGTCTTCGGGATATCTGGCTCCCGAATCTTTAACTAATGATAGCCTAAATGTAAGTCAATCTTGGAAAACACTCTGGCACCCTGTAACTGATCAAATAAGTCATCAATACGAGGCAATGGGTACATGTTCTTCACTATGACTTTGTTCAACTGACGGTAATCAATACACATCTCCATAGAACCATCCTTCTTCTTCACAAATAGGATAGGAGAACCCCTAGGTGATACACTGGGCCGGATAAAGCCGTTATCAAGAAATTCCTGTAACTGCTCCTTCAACTCCTTCAATTTAGGAGGAGCCATACGATATGGAGGAATAGAGATGGGCTACTGGCAACAAATCAATGCCAAAATCAATATCTCTGTCGGGCGGCATGCCCGGAATATCAGCTGGAAACACATCTGGAAAGTCCCTCACTACTGGAACTGACTCAACTGTAGGGGTATCAATACTGACATCTCTCACATAAGCTAGATACGCGTCACACCCCTTCTCAACTATTTGTTGAGCTTTAAGAAATGAAATAACTCTATTGGGAGTATACTCTAAGGTACCTCTCTACTCTAATAGTGGTAAACCTGGCATAGCCAACGTCACGGCCTTAGCGTGACAATCAAGAATAACATAATGGGGCGACAACCAGTCTATGCCCAAAATAATATCAAAGTCCATCATGCTGAGCAATAATAAATCGACTCTGGTCTCAAAACGACTAAGAGAAATCAAACACGACTGATACACGCGGTCTACAACAAGAGAATCTCCCACAAGAGTAGACACATAAACAGGAGAACTCAAATAATCCCGAGATACGCCCAACTACGGGGGAAAATAAGAGGACACATAAGAATATGTAGAGCATGGGTCAAATAATACTGACGCATCTCTAATACAGACCGAGATAATACTTGTAATGACAGAATCAGAAATGACTGCCTCTGTACGAGCAGGAAGGGCATAATATTTGACCTGGCCTCCCACTCTAGGGTGACCCCTACCTCCCTGACCTCCACCTCGGGCTGGCTGAGCAGGTGGGGTGGCAGCTGGTGTTGTAATCGTAGCCTGAGGACCCGGTGGAGAACGTTGTGACTGTTAAGTCTGTGGAGGTGCACTTCTCATAATCCTGGGGCAATCCCTCACCATATTGAGAGTGTCACCACAGTCAAAACAAGCTCTGGGAGAGCGTGAATGTTGTGACTGGATCAGGCCAGGTCTGCTGGACTGGCTGCTAGGAACATCCCGTGCAGGAGGCACACTAGATACTGGCGGTGCATAATAAGGCTCTTGGGGCCTAGAAGGGGTTGGAACACCACTGGCGGCTGGAAGAGCTGAATGAACGGGGCAACTCACATAAGCCCTACCATGGCGAGCTGCTAGGGCACGAGCTCCAGAATAATAACCAGTCTCTTGAGACCTCTTGTCCTCTATCTCCTCTTTATCCCGGTCAAGCATTCCCTCCATTCTCCTAGAAATAATCACAACCTGTTGATAAGAAATATCCATCTCCAACTCCCTGTCCATGCTAATCCGGATGTTAGGGTGGAGTACCTCCATAAAGCGACGAACCCTCTCCCGAACTGTGGCAACCAAGGCCGGTGCATGTCGGGCCAAATTATTAAAATAGACTGCATACTCTGACACAGTCATAGAACCCTGGCGTGGCTACTCAAACTCCGCGCGCCATGAGTCCCTAAGGCTCTGAGGGACATACTCTCTCAAAAATATATCCGAGAACTAAGTCCATGTAAGTGAAGCTGCCTCAGTTGGACTACTCAACTCATAAGCACGCCACCACTGATAGGCTGCTCCTCTAAGCTGGAATGTAGTAAAAGAAACCCTACTCATCTCCGCTACACCCATAGTACGGAGAATACAATGACACTCATCCAGAAAACCCTGAGCGTCATCTGTATCCAATCCGCTGAAGGTAGTACTTCTTGTACCTCTCAAGTCTGAGCTGCTCCACCTCAGAAGCTGCTGCCCTAACCTTGGGCTGAGCTAGAGCTACCGATTGCATTGGTATAATCTCTAGAACCTGATTGACCTGAACCCGCTGCTCTAGAGTACCGACGATGGGAGTCTGTGCTCCTCCCCCGGCCTGAGATGTGGCAGGAGCAAGTGGAATCAATATAGCCTGAGCTAAGGTGCTGAACATGCTCAGAAACTGGGCTAGAGTCTCCTGAGGGCTGGTGCAGAAACATGTACCTCAGGTGTCTGACCTCCAGCCGGAGCTAGTGGGGGCTCCTCTATAGCAGCTTGTGCGAGTGCTCTGGCTGCACCACATGGACGTCCTCGGCCTCTACCTCGACCTCTCACGGATCTAGCAGGGGGTGTGGGTGTCTGGTTATCAGATCCGCTTGTACGTGTCCTCACCATCTGTGAGAGAATACAATACAAAAGTTTAGAGTTTTTGAAGTCAACAATTTTCGCACGACAAGGAATCAAAGTAGTGAAATTTTCCTAATATTTCCATAGCCTCCCGAAGATAAGTACAGACATCTCCGTACCGATCTGCGAGACTCTAATAAATCGGCTTGTGACTAATGATACCTACGAACCTAGAGCTCTGATACCAACTTTTCACGACCCAAATACCCATCAGTGTAACATCATGATGGCAACTAGTCTCTACAATTAGGTAAGCCTAATATTTATTAAATAATGAAATGAAAACATAAACTTAGCAACTAACTATTCAAAAATACACAGCAAATCCCAAAACCCGGAACATCGTGAGTCACAAACTACAGAAGGAAAATCTAGTGTCTTTATACATCAGAGTCTAACATAGGAAAAATATAGAAGATAATGAACATGGGAATCCTAGGGCTATGGACGCGGCAGATATACCTTGAAGTCTCCAAAGTTGTGACGACTCAATGATAGTGCGGCTGATAAGGAGCACCTGGATCTGCACACGAAACACATGTGCAGAGAGTAGCATGAGTACACCACAATCGGTACCCAGTAAGTTCCAAGCCTAACCTCGGTCGAGTAGTAACGAGGTCAGGTCAGGACCCTACTAGTGTAAATAATAATAAGGCAAGGCAAGAATGAAATATCACAGTAAAATAAAGACTGAAATTTAACAAGAAAGAAATTCATAGAAGGAAATAGCTCAATACACATAAATACAACAGGGGATATCCTAAGATACCGTCTCGTAATCCCAAATGTAAATGTGCAGGGGGATCTCCCAGAATACCATTCCGTAGTCCCAAAATAAATATGCAGTACATGGGGATCTCTCGGAATACCGTTTCCTAGTCCCAAAGTAAATATGCAAGACAGGGGGATCTCCCGGAATATCGTTCCATAGTCCCAAAGTAAATATGCAGTACAGGGGGATCTCCTGGAATACCCGTTCCGTAGTCTCAAAGTAAATATGTAGGGAAAACTCCCGAAGAACCATCTCGTAGTCTCAAAAGTAAATACACAGATCAAACGGCAAATACAACAGTTCACAGTAAGATTTCTATGGCTATACGGATAAGGAACAGGGAAATAAAAACATAAAATCAAGTAGGCATGCTTCACAGAGTTCAAGTAAACAGTTAAAGCACATAGACATGCGATATTAGACTAAACAGGATAGCTACACATATTGGAATAACTCAACTAAGAATGAAAAACAGATTAACACTCATTAAAAATGGTATAACTCAAAATAAAAGGAAAACAGGTTGCTGCTCAGTAAAAATCGGGTTTTACAAAAACTAGCCTGTGTACGTACTCGTCACCGTATGTACACGACGCTCACATATCACAATAGTTCCAAATCCTAAGGGGATTTCCCCCACACAGAGTTAGACAAGCCATTTACCTCGAATCAAGCTCAATCAATCGGTAACAATGCCTTTTCCACAAAATCTGACTCTGAATGGCCCAAATCTAGCCAAAACAATTACATATCATGAATACAACCATAATAGACTCATCTAATTAATGAAATCAATATTTTAACAAAAATTTTGAAATTCGCCCTAAAAAGTCGACCCGGGCCCACATCTCAAAATTGAATAAAAGTTAATAAATCCGAAAGCCCATTCACTCACGAGTCTAACCATATCAAATTTACTAAAATACGACACCAAATGGTCATTCAAATCCACAAATCAAACTTTCCAAATCCCTAGTCTCAAACTCTCAAATTCCACCTTAAATACACACTAACTAGGTGGAAAAATAAATGGGGAAGCAAGATTATTGATCAAAAATAAGCATAAGGGACTTACCTCAAGATATCTCTCGAAAATGCTCTCAAATATTTCCCTAAACCGAGTTTGCAAAATCCAAAATGCCAACAACCATGAAGCCCTTCGGTTTTAAGCACTGCCCAGGCATTTCAGCACCTGCGGGTGTGCTTGTGCGAAAAATGACTGCTTCTCCGCAAATCACTTGCCCCCTCTGCCTCCGCACTTGTGATGAAAGGCCCCTGCGTGTGCGCGCCTGCGGAAATCCTGTCTGCTTATGCGGTCTAACTTTGCATCTGCGGTCAGCCTTGCACATCTGCGGACATCGCAGATGCGGCTCTTTCCACGCACCTGCGACCCCTAACCAATCCACCCATTCCGCTTCTGCGCCAATTTGCTCGCACCTGCGGGCAGCCTTGCGCATGTGCGATTACACCAGAACCAGCACCAGAACCAGCACCAGAAAATATGATCTGATAACCATCCAAAACTCACCCAAGGCCCTCGGGACCTCAACAAAACATACCAATAAGTCCTAAAACACCCGACGAACTTAGTCGAGCCTTTAAATCACGTCGAACAACGCTAAAATCACAAATCATCCTCCGATTCAAACTTAAAGAACTTGAAACTTCCAAATTCGACAATCGGTGCCGAAACTAACCTACCCACGTCCGATTGGCCCCAGAATTTGCATACAAGTCATATCCAACATTACGGACCTACTCCAACTTCCAGAATAGGAACCTGACCCCGATATCAAAATTTTCATTACCTATCCAAATCTCCAAAAATTTAACTTTCACCATTTCAAGCCTAAATAAGCTACATACCTCCAAAACACAATCCGGACATGCTCCTAAGTCCAAAATCACCCAACGGAGCAAACAGAATGGACGAAACTCTATTCGGGAGTCATCTTCACATAGTTCCGACTACGGTCAAAAATCCTAAGACTTGACCTCCCATTTTAGGGACTAAGTGTCCCAAAACACTCCAAAAACCAAAATGAAATCTCCGAAAAAGTCACAATAGAAGAAATATAATATGGAAGAAGCAGTTAAATAGGGGATCAAGGCTATAACTCTCAAAACGACCGGCCGGGTCGTTACAAAATTGATATTGTACGGTGGGATCGGGTTGCACGCCGCAACAAGTGTAATAAGGCTGGATTGTTTGGTGGAATAAGGGCGAATTGTGAATGTGTTATTGTGATATGGTGAGACCGAGTTTCATGCCGCAACACTTTTATTTATATTCTGTCATTTATGCTATTATAAAAAATAAGAGAGGAATATGATATGTATGGTGGGATCGAGTTGCGCGTCACAACAACCTATGTGTTTATGCTTTCTATGAACTGTGTTAGCGTTACGGGTTTCTTATTGGAACTTAAGGATTGGTAGTATCTGAACGATGTTGATTTACTTATGAGAATTGTAGTTATTTCTTGCAAGTCACTGCTATTTCTATTATGTCTTCCTTTTATGCTTTTATCATATATATTGTGTACAAGTTGCAGTGTGAGTGACCTAACATAGCCTCGTCACTCCTAGGTTAGGCTTGTCACGTACCAGTACATGGGGTCAGTTGTACTGATACTGCACTCTACACTTCCTGTGTAGATTTTGGAGCTGGTCCGAGCTGATCGTGAGGTTGGTTGCAGGATCCATCCTATACATTTCATTTTACTATTTCTTGTATTTCGAAAATAATTATATTTCTTTCGGACAATTACTTGTAGTAAAATCATAGAAGTTCGTGAATTGTGACTCCAGATTCTGGGTAGTAGTATATATTGAGACTATTATATATGTTCGCACTCATTTTAATTCGTTATAGTTTATTTGTTGTTAATTAATGAAGTGTAAAAGTATTTGGCTAATGATTCTCTAACGTTGGCTTTCCTAGAAAGTATAGTGTTAGGTGCCATCACAGTCCCGGTGGTGGGAATTCAGGGTCGTGACAAGTTGGTATCAGAGCACTAGGTTTCCTAGGTCTCATAATTCACGAGTGATCTTAGTAGAGTTTGGGGGATCGGTACAGAGGCGTCTGTACTTATCTCTCAGAGGATATGAAGTTTAGGAACAAAATGTCACTTCTATTCATCTCTGTCGTGTGACTTTATTTTCTCAATACTGATTGAACTCTTCTACTCTTATTCTCTCGCAGATGGCGAGAACACATACTACTTCTTCAGCTGAGCAGCAGCCAGAGCCTCCAGTAGAAGCTCCTACGAGGGGCAAAGGTCGAGGCCGAGGCCGAGGTAGGGGCAGGGCTCATCCCAGAGCCCGAGCAGTAGCCCCAGCAGTGGAGCCTTAGGTAGTGTTCGACGAGAAGGTTCCAGCCCAGACTATTCCTGTCGGGCCAACTTAGGTCCCTGAGGGGTTCATTTCAACCCTAGTGCTTCAGGATGCTTTGGTCCGTTTGGTGGGCCTTATGGAGAGTGTGGCCCAGACTGGCGCATTTCCCATGGCACCAGCTGTCTCTCAGATTGGAGGAGGAGCCCAGACTCCTTATACTCACACTTCGGAGCAGATGGCTCCCCAATTAGAGTAGTCCAGCCAGTTATTGCGGCACATGCCGGTGATGGGTCTGCTATGTCTTCTGAGGCTTTGTGGAGATTGGACAGGTTTACCAAGCTCTTCCCAGTTCATTTTAATGGTGCTACTTCAGAGGATCCCTAGGATTATCTTGATAGCTATCATGAGGTGTTTCAGAACATGGGTATATTAGAGACCAATGGGGTTGACTTTGCTGCATTTCAGATGACTGGTTCCGCCAAGTAATGGTGGAGGGATTATTTGTTGACCAGACCAACTGGGTCGCCATGACCAAAGAAAAGTTTGAGAAGTTTCTGCCTATCACCTTGAGTGAGGACACCGCCGTCAGTTCGAGCGTCTCTAGTAGGGCAGTATGACTGTTACTCAGTACGAGACCCGTTTTGTGGATTTGGCCCATCATGCTCTGCTTCTGCTTTCCACCGAGAGAGAGAGGGTGAGGAGGTTTATTGATGGACTTGCTCAACCTATCACATTGTAGATGGCTAAGGAAACTGGGAGTGAGATTTCTTTTCAGGCGACTACCAATGTCGCTAAGCGAGTCGAGATGGTTCTTGCACAGGGAGGTCAGGGGTCTGACATGAGACCTCGTCATTTCGGTAGGTTCAGCGGTCCGTCATCTGGAGGCAGGGGTACGTTTGGTAGAGGCCATCCTCCCAGGCAGTTCCATTCAGTGCTTCAGGGATCCCACAGTTCTTCAAGGAGTCGTGGTCCTTATGTGCCTTCTTATGGACAGCCAGCCTATAGTACACCACCAGCACCTATCAATGTACATCATATTCAGAGTTATTACCATGGTCATCTGGCCCATTCGGGTCAGTCTCATTTACCACATCCACAGTACCAGGATTGATGTTTCGAGTGTGGTGGTTAAGGGCATATCAGGAGGACATGTCCGTGATTATTAGGTGTCCTGCCATAGCATCAGGGTTCTTGTGCCATGGTTCTGGCACCAGTTGCTGCACCGCCTGCTCAGCCAGCCAAATGCAGGGGTCAGGCAGCCAGAGGTAGGGGCTAGACTGTTAGAGGTGGAGGTCGGACTGCTAGAGATAGAGTCCAGCCAACTAGAGGTCGTCCCATGGACGTGGTTCAGAGTGGTGGCCCCCAACCCCGATGTTATGCTTTTCCAGCCAGGCCTGAGGCTGAGTCATCCGAAATGGTTATTACTGGTACTGTTTCAGTATGCAGTAGAGATGCTTCAGTTCTATTTGATGTGGGATCTACTTACTCCTATGTGTCCTCCTATTTTGCTTTATATTTGGTTGTGCCTCATGATTCTTTGAGTGCTCATGTATATGTGTCCATACCTTTGGGGGATGATATTATTGTAGATCGTGTTTATATTTTATGTGTGGTCACCATTGGGAGTGTTGAGACTCGTGTAGACCTTCTACTTCTCGATATGGTCAATTTTGATGTCATTCTAGGTATGGATTGGCTGTCACCTTATCATGCTATATTGGATTGTCACGCCAAGATAGTGACCTTAGCCTTGCCAGGGTTGCCTCGATTATAGTGGAGACGGACTCCTGGCCATTCTACCAGTAGGGTTATCTCTTATATGAAGGCTCGGTGTATGGTAGAGAATGAGTGTTTAGGTTATTTGGCTTATGTTCGTGATTCTAGTGTAGAGGTTCCTTCCATCGATCCCGTTCCAGTTGTTCGTGAGTTTCCAGAGGTATTTCCTGCAGACCTGCCGGGGATGCCACTCGACAGGGATATTGATTTCTGTATTGATTTGGCCCCGGGCACTTAGCCAATTTCCATTCTACCATTCTGTATGGCCCTACCAGAGTTGAAAGAATTGAAGGAACAATTGCAGGATTTGCTTAATAAGGGCTTCATTAGACCTAGTGTCTCGCCTTGCGGTGCACCGATGTTGTTTGTGAAGAAGAAAGATGGAACTATGAGGATGTGTATAGATTATCGGCAATTGAACAAAGTCACCATCAAGAATAAGTATTCATTGCCGAGGATTGATGATTTATTTGATCAACTTCAGGGTTCCAAGGTGTTTTCGAAGATTGATTTGAGATCTGGCTACCATTAGTTGAGGATTAGGTCATCATATGTCCCTAAGACAACTTTCCATACTCGGTACATGCATTATGAGTTTCTAGTGATGTCTTTTGGGTTGACAAATTCTCCAGCAGCATTCATGGATTTGATGAACCAAGTGTTCAAGCCTTATTTGGACTCCTTTGTGATTGTGTTTATTGACGATATCTTGATCTACTCTCACAGTCGAGAGGAGCATGAGCAACATCTTAGGATTGTGCTTCAGAGTCTAAGAGACAACCAATTATATGCTAAATTTTTGAAGTGCGAGTTTTGGTTCGATTCAGTCGCTTTCTTGGGCGACGTTGTTTCAGCAGAGGGCATTCAGGTAGATCCTAAGAAGATTGAGGCAGTCCAGAATTGGCCTAGACCCACTTCAGCTATGGAGATCATGAGTTTCTTGGGTTTGGCGGGCTATTACCATCGATTTGTGGATGGGTTCTCATCTATAGCAGCCTCATTGCCCAAGTTGACCCAGAATGGTGCCCCATTCAAATGGTCAGACGAGTGTGAGGAGAGATTTTAGAAGCTCAAGACATCTTTGACTACAGGACCAGTGTTGGTGTTGCCCACAGGTTCAGGATCTTACACGGTATATTGTGATGCGTCCCGTGTTAGGCTTGGTGCAATATTGATGCAGGAGCGTAGGGTGATTGTATATGCGTCGCGGCAGTTGAAGGTGCATGAAAAGAATTACCTTGTCCATGACTTAGAGTTGGCAGCCATTGTTCACGCACTGAAGATTTGAAGGCACTATCTTTATGGTGAGTCGTGTGAGATTTTCACGAATCATCGGAGCCTTCAGTATTTGTTCAAGCATAAGGATCTCAATTTGAGGCATAGGAGGTGGTTGTATCTATTGAAAATCTATGATATCACCATCTAATATCATCCCGGGAAGGCCAACATAGTGGCCGATGCCTTGAGTAGAAAGGCAATGGGTATGGGTAGCCTTGCGTTCATTCCAGTCGGTGAGAGGCCGCTTGCATTAGATATTCAGACTTTGGCCAACTAGTTTGTGAGGTTGGATATTTCAGAGCCCAGTCATGTTCTAGCTTGTACAATAGCTCGGTCTTCTTTGTTTGAGCGTATCAGAGATCGGCAGTATGACGACCCTCATTTGGTGGTCCTTAGGGACACAGTGCAGAACAATGGTGCCAAGCAGGTTACTGTTGGAGATGACAGAGTCTTGAGGATGCAGGGTTGTGTTTGTATGCCTAATGTGGATGGACTTCGTAAGTTGATTCTTGAGAAAGCCCACTGTTCCCGGTATTCTATTTATCCGGGAGCCACCAAGATGTATCGGGAGTTGGGGAAACATTATTGGTGGAGGATGATGAAGAAGAATATAGTTTCTTATATCGCTCGGTGCCTCAATTGTCAGCAAGTGAAGTATGAGTATCAGAGACTCGGTGGTTTGCTTTCGCAAATAGAGATTCCTAACTGCAAGTAGGAGCGCATCACTATGGATTTCGTTGTTGGACTCCCACGGACTCATAGGAAGTTTGATGTTGTTTGGGTCATTGTGGACAGGCTGACTAAGTTAGCGCATTTCATTCCTGTGGCAGTTACTTATTCTTCGGAGCAGTTGGCAGAGATTTACATCTACGAGATCGTCCATCTTCACGGTGTGCCCGTATCTATTATTTCTGATCGAGGTACGCAGTTCACCTCGCACTTCTGGAGGGCAGTACAGTGTGAGTTGGGCACGAGGGTTGAGTTGAGTACATCATTTCATCCTCATACGGACGGAAAGTCTGAGCGCACTATTCAGATCTTGGAGGATATGCTCCGCACATGTGTCATAGACTTCGAAGGATCGTGGGATTCGTTCTTTCCCCTTACAGAGTTTGCCTACAACAACAACTACCAGTCGAGCATTCAGATGGCTCCGTATGAGGCATTATACGGTAGGCAGTGCCGATTGCCAGTTGGGTGGTTTGAGCCCGGGGAGGCTCGGTTGTTGGGTGCATATCTAGTATAGGATACCTTGGATAAGGTCAAGATTATTCAGGATCGACTTCGCATAGCTCAGTCCAGGAAGAAGAGTTATGCCGACCGTAGAGTTCGTGATATTGTAGTCATTGTTGGGGATTGTCGAATCAAAATCTGAGTTGAAAGAAGAGGTCCTAAGGTTAAAACAACAAGATTATAGAGATGTACCATGCCTAGATTAGTGGTCATCCTCCACACTCATTTCCCACTAACTATACAGAAAACCCTACTTCCATCCCGCCACTGTCACAAGCCCAGGTTCCCACTACCGTTGACCTCTTCCCTCAATATTCACCGGGCTTTACCTCTTACTAAAACTACCCTAGCACCTCATCCCAAACTTTTCATGATCCACCAGCCAAAACAACCTCATACCCTGCTCCGACATCTACTCCTATTTTTGTAGCCCTTCCACAAGCTACCCTCCACCGAGTTTCTAGTGAACCCGCCTTCAAAGCTCCATATGCCAAATATTATGCTCCATAACCAACCTTCAAGGTCCCGAATCCTTATTGTTACACCCCTCTCTTTAAGCCTCCTGTTGAAACCGAGAATCCATCTAAGAACGTGGAGCAAGATGAGATATTCAGGAAAGTGAAGAGTCTGGAGCAATATTTAAGGAACATTCAATGGATAGGAAGCCAAGTAAGTGTGGCTTACAAGGGCTTGTGATTATTCCTGACGTCCAATTGCCCACCGGGTTTAAGACGCCAAAGTTTCATCTATACGAAGTACATAGGATCCCGTAGCCCACTTCAGAGTTTATTGCAGTAAGATGAGAGGCGCCAGTGGAAAGGATGAGTTATTGATGGCGTATTTCAGTCAGAGTCTAAGTGGGGCAGCTCTGGAATAGTACACCCGACAAAATGCTAGTAGATGGTACACATAGGACAATATGGCTCAGGCTTTTGCCCGTCACTTTCAGTATAATATAGACATTATCCCAGATCATCTATCCCTGACGAAGGTAGAAAAGAAGCCTAGTGAAAGCTTTAGGGAATACGGGCACAAATGGAGAGAGCAAGCTGCCCGAGTCAATCTCTCGATGGAAGAAGACGAGATGGTTGAGTACTTTCTTCAAGCTCAAGAGCCTACTTACTTTGGGCATTTGATCTCGGCCGTGGGTAAGCCTTTTAATGATTTGGTAAAAATGGGAGAAATTGTAGAAGATGGGTTGAAGTCAAGCAATATCATGATATATTTTGCCTTAAAAGCCACAACACAAGCAATTCAGAACGACAAAGGAAGCTTTTCGGGTCAGAAGAAAAAGGATGATGTTGCCATGTTTGTCTCAGGATTACGACATGGCTCAAATGGTCCGTCTCACCAATATACTTATCCTCGACCCCAACCCCAAACCTATCCCCGAGCTCCACATAATCATAGCCAAAATTATCCTCGTATAATGTCCAGTCATCTGTTTAACCACTAGGCCACTCCTTATGGCGAGCACCAGCACCGCGAAATACTCTTTCGCCTTAACAACATTTCCGAGCACCCAATAACCCTAGAAAATAGGGGCATGGAGGGGAACAAAGGCAAATAAATAGTTTCACTACAATCGGGGAATCCTACACAAGCTTGTTTGAAACGTTAAAACATTCTGGCTTGATTGAGCCACTCCTTGACTATACTCCAGATCCATATGAAAAAGGTTTTGATCATACTGTACGGTGCATGTATCACTCTAATGTCCAAGGGCATAGCACTGAAGATTGTCATGCTTTGAAAAGGGAAATATAAAGAATGACTCCAGAAGGGAAATTGTGGTCCAAGGCAGTAATACCCCAAGTGTCACACAAAATCCTCTAAAGGTACATGACACCGCACAAATTGTTAGGATGATTTACAATGACAACGAATGTGCAGGTTCTTTCAAGTCCTTTGGTGAGTCATTTGCGGCAAGATCTCTTAGGTGGTCAATTGCTAATTCAACAGTCAGTGTTGAGGAAGGGTTGGTTAAAAGAGTCAATAATCCACTTAGTGAAGACAATGTGATTGAAATTTGTGAATTTTTTATGTGCAACTCAGTGGCTAAGATCTCGAGCTTAGTAATTAGAAAGCACCTCAATTCCTCGCCAAGAAGGAGTCTTGGCAGTTTATTTTGATATATTTTCTGCTATCTGGGTTATTTTAGTAATGTAATCCAGATTTTATCTTGTTTGTTTTTTATTCAAACCATTCTATCCTCTTTTGCCTAACTCGAGGAGTCTTGTTAGTTAGTTTTGTGTCTCTAAGTCTGTCATGGCTCGGGGCTTTAATATAGCTTTTATTATGTTGTTAAAACCCTTCCATCCTTTGGTCAAATGAGATTTTGTTTTTCTGTTAGTTGCAGTCTTCGTTTAGTTCTTTTTCTTGTATATAGTTCTCTTCACGCCAGTTATAGTGACATGACATGCATGTAGAGTTTTTAGCCAGATCTTGAAAGCCAGTCTAATCATGAAATAATGAAACACAATTTTGAATATGATAAAAAGATGTATTTGATAAAACAAGTAAAGATTCACGCATTCTAAGATAACCTGAAGCTTGAATTGAGTGAAACTGAGGCAGTTAGTCTGGGAAATCAAGAGATTGATAAGAGCATACAACATGAAAATGCCTCTCAAGCAGTTTGAGGTAGATTAGTCAGTGTTGAAATGCATCCTTCTACATCAAGATAAGGTTGAGTCAAGTCTGCTTCAAACTGGCAAGGGTCATTCATTGGAACAAAGGTATTGCTCATTGGCACTTTTTATTTGTAATGATGCCATCAATAGATACTATGTATGATTTCTTTTCTTATCTTCAATAGCATGTTTGTACTTGGCATTTCTAAAGTTTGATATGACGAAGGTATTTTATTCTTCTACCCAAACACTTTTATCTTTTGCCACCCCTGTTGAGCCTTAATTTGTTTTCTTTCATACCCCTCTTTTGGAATCCGAAATAAAGTTAGAAAAATGAAAAATGAAAAAAATCACAAAAAAAGAAGATAAAAAGAGAAAAAATAAAAAAGAAAAAAAAAGAAAAAAAAGGGAAAAACAAAACGAATTGTACTTTGGAACTAGGTTCGACCTGATTTCTTTTAAGGATACGTAGGCAGCCTTACTCTGTGGTTCAGTCTTATCAAAATAAAAATCCAAAATTCTTCAGACTTAAAGAAACTGGGGCAGAAGTTTTAGTTTTGTAAATAGATCTGATTCCAAAAGTTGTAAGTTAAAAACCCCTTTCATTTTAATTGTTTTGAGCCTTTATATCATCCTTTCTTTTTAACCCTATTCAAAAGCCTACATTACGGTCCAAAGAAAGACCTTCCAACCAATCTAATCAAGTGAGTGGTAAAAGTATGATCTTCGTGTATCATGGGTAATACCTTGTTCTTAGCACAAAGAGAGAAAATGATAAAATGAGAGAATCTTATCGGTGAAAGCCTTCATGGGCACCATAAGGCAACAGTGAGTTGAGAAAAAGAAAAAAATGAGAGAGGCTTGATGGTAAAAACCTTTCAGGGCACTACAAGTCGACTGAGGATCATGGATCAGATAGGACAATTGAAGCCCTGAGGCCCAGTTTCACAGCTTTGAAGTATAACAAGAGTTGAATATTAAACTCGCTTGACAGATCAGGCCGCTTTATCCAAAATGCATGGCATGATTAGTGGAGCTAGCATTCAAATCAAGTTAGTTTCTACTTTGTTCTTTTTCCTGGGTAAAACATGTTCTTGTTAGATACTATCTCTTCTCGTTCTTCTCTTTACTTTGTTCCTCTTGTTTTGTTTGAGTCCCTTTTGAGACTAGTTTTGTCGAAACAAGTGAGAAATGACTTAAACACCTGCTACCAGCTTTTTAATCACACAAAGCAGAATCTTGCAAGCACATAAAAATGGCATAAGACATGGGAGAATAGTGTGTGCACTAAGTTGATGATAATAGATGTTCTTTGGGATTGATGTAAAATGCAAAGATTTGGCGAATGTTAGAATACGAGTGCAATGCATTGGGTATAAGGTATTGGACTTGAGCGAATCAGGAATATTTCTTGTGATAAGGGTTGTCCAGAAAAGTGGTTGGCCGATAACAAGCACTGTCTTCCAAGTCGAAGTCCAAGTACATCATGACAAGTTCAAGAGAAATCGCCATCAGTCAAAGCCACAAACTAACCACCATGTTTAAAACTCACAAGTTTTCTTTGTCTAAAACAACGATGAAGGCTACGTTCATATCAAAGCTTGGAAGCTTGAATTTTTCAGGTGTAATTCCCCAATTCTACTAACGCAAAGGCTATTGAGAAGATCATACCTCCTAGGCATTTTTCCTAGCTCAGAAGAACCATACCTCCTAGGCATATCCCTAGTTGAGAGGAATCTATAGCTTTTCTTGAGTTCAGGATTTCTTCCTAGAGAATAGGGTCAGTTTTTAATTTCGTTAGGTTGGTAATCATTAGTTTTCCTTGAGTTCAGGGGTCCCGCCTGAAGAATAGGTTCAGTTTTAGTAATCTTTAGTTTTTCATAAAGTTCAGGGGTCCCTCCTAGAGAATAGGGTCAATTTTCAATTTTGTTAGGTTGGTAATCATTAGTTTTTCTTGAGCTCAGGGGTCCCACCTGGAGAATAGTGTCAGTTTTTATTTTAGTCTAGCTTAGTTTATTGTTTTTCTCAAGCCCAATCTCACATCTAGGAGACACACTTCCTAGTTTAAATATTTTAGGCTACACTTTTTAGGAGATGCACTTCCTAATTTTGTGTTAAAGGTTTCACCCCTAGGAGACGCACTTCCTAGTCTGGGTCTTTCAGATTATACTTTTTATGAGACATACTTCCTAGTTTTGGTCGTTTAAGTTCATCCCTAAGAGACGCACTTCCTAGTTTGAGTAATTCAAGTTTTATCTCTTGGAGACGCACTTTCTAGTTTGAGTCATTCAAGTTTTATCACTAGGAGACGCACTTCCTAGTCTGAGTCTTTCAAGATTATACTTTTTAGGAGACACACTTCCTAGTTTTGGTCATTTAAGTTAATCCCTAGGAGATGCACTTCCTAGTTTGAGTCATTCAAGTTTTACCCCTAGGAGACGCACTTCCTAGTCTGGGTCTTTTAGGTTATACCTTTAGAAGCCGCACTTCCTAAATTGAGATTTCACCCTTAGGAGACGCACTTCCTAGTTTGAGTCGTTTAAGTTCCACCCCTAGGAGACGTACTTCCTAGTCTAGGTTTTTATGATTTTATTTTTAGGAAACGAACTTCCTAATTTTAGATTACAAGTTTCACTCCTAGGAGATGCACTTCCTAATCTAAGTTATTCAAGTTTTACCCCTACGAGATGCATATCCTAATTTGGGTCATCTGTATTAAATTTTTAGGAGACAGACTTCCTAATCTAAGTTTGTCAATTTTACTCTTAAAGGATGCACCCACAAGAGACAAACATCCTAGTCGAGTATTTAATTTTACCCTCATCATTGCATCCTTCATCAATAGCATAGGTGATTTACAGTATTGCTAACAACTCACAAATCCTCCTAGTGCATACTGGGGTAGAATATTATATTTGTTTTATTGTTTTTGATTGTAGGCACCCACCTGGAGAACGAGGGTCAATATTTCAGAAATTGGTTTCAGGTTAAAGTCAGAGAAGTAGCAGGCGCCCACCTGGAGAACGAGGGAATTCATTTCAGAGTTACTTTAAATTTCAAGTCAGTAGCAGGCGCCCACCTGGAGAACAGAGAATTCATTTCAGAGTTATTTCAATTTTCAAGTCAGTAGCAAGCGCCCACCTGGAGAACGAGGGAATTCATTTTAGAGTTACTTAAAATTTCAAGTCATTAGCAGGCGCCCACCTAGAGAACGAGGGAATTCATTTCAGAGTTAGTTCAAGCTTCAAGTCAATAGCAGGAGCCCGCCTGAAGAATAGGGTCTATTCAAGTTAAAAGTAGTAGAAACTCGCCTCAAGAATGCGAGTCAACAATTCGAGATGCACAACAAGACTATAAAAGATTCAAGATAGGATTTTGTAGTTTCCATGTAATTTTTATTTGCCTTTTCATTTCTAATGTAATGGTAGAAAACGCGGACCGGAACCTCGACGGTACCTCAATCGACTCTCTCATCCTCTCCACATACTACATCACTTTATTCACTTCTGAACTACATATGGCATGATTCCTTTATAGCCAAGGATATGTACGCAGCTCAGATACCAGGGCTCGGTCTAATCGTTTTATCTATTTTCATTTTCTTTTGAATAAGTGTCGGGTAAGGAATCAATTACGTTGCTTATTTCTTTGCTAAAAAGTTCTTCGAATTTCCAAGCAAAGATGGGCAGCTGTAAGCACGTAATTTTTTACCAGTCACGTATTTTTAATGTTTAACATATTTATTTAACTTAAATTTATATTTATGGAGTTTTAGTCAATATTTGTTTACTTCAAATTACAATTTGAAAAAAAAACAACACAAAAATATTTTCATTTCTATTGAGGTCATTAGTCAATTTGTAGTGATATTATTTTAATTTCGCTAGGATTTTAACCTACTTATATTTTTATTTTAGTATGATATTTGAAAATTACCAAATATAGTTTTGTTTTCGTATTTAGTTTTATTTTAATAGTTTACTCTACTCAAATAAGACTAATTAATATTTTATAATATTTTAATAGTTTAGGCTCATTATTCCATCAATATTAGGCAAGAAAAGGCCCAATTACGGCTAAAATTTAGCCCAATCCATTAAGCCCAAGACCTATAACCCATGTGATCCATCTCTCCTTTTAATCCCAGCCATTCACCCCCTTCACATCCAATGGCCCATATTTCCCTATACCCTCATATATAAACTCCATCTTTCACAAAAAAACCTAACACTAGAGAGACCTAACTACTCCACCCCTAAGGCGGTCGCCGCCAGACCCACCAGCCGCCACCAGAACTCACCGAAAACAAGAATTAGGATGTAGATTTCTTAACTCTCCTTTGTTTCTTTTGCCCATGATTTCCAACAAGCTATATATTTGAGACCAAGAACAAAATTTTCTTTTATCTGAATAATTACACAATAAATATGTAAAACTTCACACAACTCAACAATGATGTCTTTGTTTTCCTTTTGCCTAGACTAGTCACATGTTGTAATGACTCTTAGTATGTGTTTTATTTAAATAAAAGCCTTTCGTTACCTACATTAATTTGTCAAAACCTTTGTTTCCTCTTCTCACCATTTAGTTGAAAGGATCCAAAACTTACTATTTGATCTAAAAACTTGGAGACAAAATATAGAGTACCATTAAGGACATACCACACTACCACCAATGGGCAGTTCGAGCATGTTGACTCCCATGAAATTAAGGGATTCAACAGCTTATGTATCTTCTTCCCTTGTTTTTGTGTCGCATCGCCAACTTAATTATATGTGTCTTATCAGAAGTTTCTAGTTACCAATTAGGTGGTCGATTCACTTTATTTTATTTTTCTTCTCAAAATGGAAAAGTTTATCTGGTTACTATATATCTCGAACTCTTAAAACATATTGTTGCATATGTATTGGATCCTCCAACATTCGAAAATATTAGAGGATCCGACATGGGAGCAGCAGTATTTTAGAGGGTCCAAGCAGCATAGCTGGTTACAGACTCTGTTTTTTTGTGAGGAAATTGAGCAGTAGAATAAGAAGTCCTCAGGTGTTGGGAGTAAAGAAGTTTTCAGTCTGTCACATTGAGTTTGCTAATACTTCTTCAAAGTTATTTTGTTTAGATCAGTGAACCTCACCTTAGTTAAAAGCCCATCGTATCCCTCTTTTGCTTCTTTCAGTAGTAGTTGAATCTGGAATATATAGGAAAAATGGGATAATGTTAAACAAGATAGTGTTCCCCTGCCTCTTCCATCAGTGGCTTGCTTCTGTGTTGATTTATTGTCTACCCCACCCCTTATGATACTCAACTTTTCCCAACATTGATGAGATTGAAAGAGCTTGAGCCTTTTATAAACTTGGTTTATGGGAGTGGGTTTTGAGTTTATTTGGAGACAAGAAATAGTTGACTCTTGTTGCAGGCAAGAGATTACTCAATCCACAATGTTTATGGGGTTTGGTTTGGTCCCCCCCTCCTGTGTATCTTGATCTGATGGAATATGTCAGACGAGGATAAGGTGTTTGGGTTGTATAGCGTCTAGTAGCATGTACTCATCTGAAGGAAAACAGTTGTGTTGAAGCTGCTGCAATTTCCTATGCCAGAAGCTGACAAGAGAACTTTGAAGTGATTGAGGTCTTAAAGACCACTAGAAATGTGTGTGAAGAAGAAAGAGGAAGAGGAAGAGGAGATAGATAGATAGATAGATAGAGAGAGATAATAGATTTTGGGCCAACTAGGAGCATGGGGGTTTCAGGGGTAGTCTGCCGCTATATTGCTCAGACTCTCAATAATGTTGTTGCAACCGCGCGGATCCTCCAATAAAATACTACTATTGGAGGATCTGACTCGCAACCAACGGTATTTTTGAAGTGTCACGACCCGAAATTTCCACTGTCGGGGTCGTGATAGCGCCTAACATCTCACTTGCTAGGCAAACTAACATTAGAGTATTATTAAGCTAAACCTTATTCAATTCAGTCAACAATAACTATAAATTAAGATGAAATACAACGAATACTGAATAATATGAAGGCTTCAACATTTAAAACCATTCGGATCTGGAGTCACAATTCACGAGCTACTAAGATTACTACAAATAGAGTTTGAAGAAGGGAAAATACACTGTTTTGAAGTAGTAAAACGGTAAAAGATAAAACTAAGAAGAGACTCCAGGGTCTGCGGATGCCGACAGATCTACCTTGGGTCTCCTGATAGCAAATCCAACAGCTAATCTCTCAATCAGCCAGAGCCGGTACCAAAATCTGTACAGAAAGTGCAAAGTACAGTATCAGTATAACCGACCCCATGTACTGGTAAATGTCGAGTCTAACCTCGACGAAATAGTGACGAGGCTAAGACAAGACACCTACAAATCAAACATGTACAATTTAATAATATATATACAAATAACATTAATGAAGAACTACACATGTAATACCGGGAGGGGGAAACATGATGAGGGGCATACGAGATAAAGAACTACAGCAATATGATAATGTGAACAACAAACATACTATGAACCAATAGGAACCAATGAACACAGTAAAAGAAGAATGCACGGCATCACCCTTCGTGCTTTTACTCTCACCCTCACCATGAAATTAATAGAAATGACACGACATCACCCTTCGTGCATTAACTCTCATATCATGGCACGACATCACCCTTCGTGCATTATACTCACAATATGGCATGGCATCACCCTTCGTGCATTAACACTCTCAACCTCACCATAAAGTCAATAGAAACGGTACGACATCACCCTTTGTGCATTAACACTCTCCCTTACCATAATGCAATGAACAACAACATGGAGATAAAATAACAAGTATAAGCCTTACTTCAACATTTGGTTCCACAATGTCAACCACAACTTCGAAACCAATACTCAATTACCACCAAAAGATTTGTAAGCATGATAAAAGCGATCGATTTAACAATACTGGTCTAAACAGGGATAACAGGAACAATAGAAGCTAAATTTGCAAGAAACCACATCCCACCCGCGTGCTTTAACCAAACCACAACACATAAGTACTCGTCACCTCCCATATACGTTGTTTCCAACAATTTAAACAAGCAGCAAATAGGCAAACAATTCTTATTCCCTCAATCAAGGTTAACCATGACACCTACCTCACTCCAACGTCCCAAACTCAAAGTTCAACCACGCCTTTTCCTTTCACACCATCCTCCGAACCGATAGAATCTAGTAAATTACCGACCAAACAATTCAATTTAAGCCTTAGGAACTACTCACGATTGTAAAGAATTCAATTTAAGCCATTTTTGAAAAGGTCAACACTCAGGCCCGCTTGGTCCACAACCGAAATGCGGACCAAAACCCGATTATCCATTCATCCCCGATCCCGATTATATAATTTATTTTGAAATTCGACCTCAATTTGAGGTCTAAATCACCAATTTACCAAATCACTAGTTTCTACCCAAAACCGCAATTCCACCATGAAAACTTTAGATTTTAGGTTGAATCTTAGGAAAATGTAGTGGAAGATTGAAAGAAATTAGTTTAAGATCACTTACCAATGATTTGGGGAAGAAACATTCTTTAGAAAATCGCCTCTTGTGTTTCTAGGTTTGAAAATTTAAAGAATGAATCAAAATCCCGTCTAAGTCCTATTTCTTCAGCTGCACATGTCGCATTATACGAAGCCCGTATATGTGAAGGTTACATTGCAAATGTGAGAACATCACACTTCTGAATTCTTTGCAAATGCGAACCCAGGCAAGACTGCAAATGCGACCCGGTGATCGCAAATGCGAAGAGTACCTCCCCCCAGCTCCCATCGCAAATGCGAGATAATGTTTGCAAATGCGAAAGTCATGAGGCCCAGCTATTCTTTTCAAATGTGAGAAATAGCTCGCAAATGCGAAACCTATAGAGGATGCCAATGCGATTATTGATCTCGCATTTGCGAGATCAGAGGCTTACACTAGAAACTGAAACACCAGCAATGCTCTAAGTCCAATTTTCACCCCGTAGCCTATCCGAAACTCACCCGAGCCCTCGGAGCTCCAAACCAACTATGCACACAAGTCTAAAAATATCATATGAACTTGCTCGCATGATCAAAATATCAAAATAATACCTAAAACTACGAATTGAACACCAAATCAAATGCAATTTTTAAGAAATCTTTGAAATCTCTATTTTCACAACTTGACGTCTGACCCACCGGGACCGTCAAAACACGAATCAGGGTCTGTTTACTAAAAATACTGACCGAAGTCTCAAATGAAGGTTTTAGGCAAAAAATCTTAATTTTCTCAGTTTTTAACATAAAAGCTTTTAGGGAAGACGCTTGGACTGCACGCTCAAATCGAGGAAGGCTAAAACATGATTGTTAAGGCTTTGGATCACAGAATTAGGTTTCAAAATACGAGATGACCTATCGGGTCATCATATTCTCCACCTCTAAAACAATCGTTCGTACTCGAACGAACATAGAAAAGTACCTGAACTAGTGAATTGGTGAGGATATCTACTCCGCATGTCCGACTCTGACTCCTAAGTAGCTACCTCGACGGGTTGATCTCTCCAATGCACTCGAGCTGAAGGATAGCTCTTCGACCTCAACTGACGAACCTGACAGGCTAGAATAGTCACCGGGTCCTCCTCGTAAGTCAAATCCTTGTCCAACCGGACAAAGCTGAAATCTAACACATGGGACGGATCGCCGTGATACTTCTGGAGCATGGACACATGGAACACCGGATGAACTACTGATAACCCTGGTAGCCACTCAAGCCTGTAAGTGACCTCTCCCACGTTTTCCAGAATCTCAAAAGGTCCGATATACCTAGGGCTCAGTTTGCCCTTCTTTCTGAACCTTATTACACCCTTCATGGGTGATACCCGGAGCAACACTCTCTCCTCGACCATGAATACAATATCATAAACTCTATGGTCGGCATAGCTCTTATGCCTCGACTAAGCTATGCGAAGTCGATCCTAAATAATCTTGACATTATTTAAGGCATCCTGTACTAGATCTGTGCCCAACAACCGAGCCTCCCCCGGCTCGAACCACCCAACTAGATCAGACTCTCAATAATGTTGCTGCAACCGCGCGGATCCTCCAATAAAATACTACTTTTGGAGGATATGACTCTCAACCAACGGCATTTTTGAAGTGTCACGACCCAAAATTTCCACTGTCGGGGCCGTGATAGCGCCTAACATCCCACTTGCTAGGCAAACTAACATTAGAGTATTATTAAGCTAAACCTTATTCAATTCAGTCAACAACAACAATAAATTACGATGAAATACAATGAATACCAAATAATATGAAGGCTTCAATATTTAAAACCACCCGGATCTGGAGTCACAATTCACGAGCTACTAAGATTACTACAAATAGAGTTTGAAGAAAAGAAAATACACTATTTTGAAGTAGTAAAACGGTAAAAGATAAAACTAAGAAGAGACTCCAGGGTCTGCGGATGCCGACAGATCTACCTTGGGTCTCCTGATAGCAAATCCAACAGCTAATCTCTCAATCAGCGAGAGCCGGTACCAAAATCTGCACAGAAAGTGCAAAGTACAGTATCAGTATAACCGACCCCATGTACTGGTAAGTGTCGAGTCTAACCTCGACGAAATAGTGACGAGGCTAAGACAAGACACCTACAAATCAAATATGTACAATTTAATAGTATATATACAAATAACAGTAATGAAGAACTACACAGGTAATACCGGGAGGGGGAAACATGATGAGGGGCATACGAGATAAAGAACTACAGCAATATGATAATGTGAACAACAAACATACTATGAACCAATAGGAACCAATGAACACAGTAAAAGAAGAATGCACGGCATCACCCTTCATGATTTTACTCTCACCCTCACCATGAAATTAATAGAAATGACACGACATCACCCTTCATGCATTAACTCTCATATCATGGCATGACATCACCATTCGTGCATTATACTCACAATATGGCATGGCATCACCCTTCGTGCATTAACACTCTCAACCTCCCCATAAAGTCAATAGAAACGATACGACATCACCCTTTGTGCATTAACACTCTCCCTTACCATAATGCAATGAACAACAACAGGGATATAAAATAACAAGTATAAGCCTTACTTCAATATTTGGTTCCACAATGTCAACCACAACTTCGAAACCAATACTCAATTACCACCAAAAGATTTGTAAGCATGATAAAAGCAATCGATTTAACAATACTGGTCTAAACAGGGATAACAGGAACAATGGAAGCTATATTTGCAAGAAACCACATCCCACCCGCATGCTTTAACCAAACTACAACACATAAGTACTCGTCACCTCACATATACGTTGTTTCCAACAACTTAAACAAGCAGCAAATAGGCAAACAATTCTTATTCCCTCAATCAAGGTTAACCACGACACCTACCTCACTCCAACGTCCCAAACTCAAAGTTCAACCACGCCTTTTCCTTTCACACCAGCCTTCAAACCGATAGAATCTAGCAAATTACTGACCAAACAATTCAATTTAAGCCTTACGAACTACTCACGATTGTAAAGAATTCAATTTAGGCCATTTTTGAAAAGGTCAACACTAGGGCTCGCTTGGTCCAAAACCGAAATGCGGACCAAAATCCTATTATCCATTCACCCCCGATCCCGATTATGTAATTTGTTTTGAAATCTGACCTCAATTTGAGGTCTAAATCATCAATTTACCAAATCACTAGTTTCTACCCAAAACCCCAATTCCACCATAAAAACTATAGATTTTAGGTTGAATCTTAGGAAAATGTAGTGGAAGATTGAAAGTAATTAGTTTAAGATCACTTACCAATGATTTGGGGAAGAAACGTTCTTTAGAAAATCGCCTCTTGTGTTTCTAGGTTTGAAAATTTAAAGAATGAATCAAAATCTCGTCTAAGTCCTATTTCTTCAGCTGCACATGTCGCATTTGTGACCTGGGCTTCGCAAATGCGAAGCTCGCATATGTGAAGGTTACATTACAAATGTGAGAACATCACACTTCTGAATTTTTGCAAATGCGAACCCAGGCAAGACTGCAAATGCGACCCGGTGATCGCAAATGCGAAGAGTACCTCCCCCCAGCTCCCATCGCAAATGCGAGATAATGTTCACAAATGCGAAAGTCATGAGGCCCAGCTATTCTTTGCAAAGGCGAGAAATAGCTCGCAAATGCGGAACTTGCAGAGGTTGCAAATGCGATTATTGATCTCGCATTTGCGAGATCAGAGGCCTACACTAGAAACTGAAACACCAGCAATGCTCTAAGTCTAATTTTCACTCTGTAGCCTATCCAAAACTCACCCGAGCCCTCGGGGCTCCAAACCAACTATGCACACAAGTCTAAAAATATCATACGAACTTGCTCGCGTGATCAAAACACCAAAATAACACCTAAAACTACGAATTGAACACCAAATCAAATGCAATTTTCAAGAAAACTTTGAAATCTCTATTTTCACAACCTGACGTCTGACCCACCGGGACCGTCAAAACACGAATCAGGGACTGTTTACGAAAAATACTGACCGAAGTCTCAAATGAAGGTTTTAGGCAAAAATTCTTAATTTTCTCAGTTTTTAACATAAAAGCTTTCCGGGAAGACGCTCGGACTGCGCGCTCAAATCGAGGAAGGCTAAAACATGATTTTTAAGGCTTCGGATCACAAAATTAGGTTTCAAAACACGAGATGACCTATCTGGTCATCATATTCTCCACCTCTAAAATAATCGTTCGTACTCGAACGGACATAGAAAAGTACCTGAACTAGTGAATAGGTGGGGATATCTACTCCGCATGTCTGACTCTGACTCCTAAGTAGCTACCTCGACGGGCTGACCTCTCCAATGCACTCAAACTGAAGGATAACTCTTCGACCTCAACTGAAGAACCTGACAGGCTAGAATAGCCACCGGCTCCTCCTCGTAAGTCAAATCCTTGTCCAACAGGACAAAGCTGAAATCTAACACATGGGACGGATCGCCGTGATACTTCTGGAGCATGGACACATGGAACACCGGATGAACTACTGATAACCCTGGTAGCCACGCAAGCCTGTAAGCCACCTCTCCCACTTTCTCCAGAATCTCAAAAGGTCTGATATACCTAGGGCTCAGTTTGCCCTTCTTTCTGAACCTTATTACACCCTTCATGGGTGATACCTAGAGCAACACTCTCTCCCCGACCATGAATACAATATCATAAACTCTACGGTCGGCATAGCTCTTATGCCTCGACTAAGCTATGCGAAGTCGATCCTAAATAATCTTGACATTATTTAAGGCATTCTATACTAGATTTGTGCCCAACAACCGAGCCTCCCCCGGCTCGAACCACCCAACTGGTGACCGACAACACCTACCATATAATGCTTCATAGGGAGCCATCTGAATGCTCAACTTGTAGCTGTTGTTGTAGGTGAACTCTGCAAGGGGCAAGAACTGATCCCACGATCCTCCGAAGTCTATAACACATGCGTAGAGCATATTCTCTAAGATCTGAATAGTGCGCTTGGACTATCCGTGCGTCTAATGATGAAACGCTATGCTCAACTCAACCCGCGTGCCCAAGTCACGCTGTACTACCCTCCAGAAGTACGAGGTGAACTGCATGCCTTGATCAGAAATGATAGACACGGGCACACCGTGAAGAGAGACGATCTCGTAGATATGAATCTCTGGAAACTGCTATGAAGAATAGGTGATTGCCACATGAATGAAATGCGCTGACTTAGTCAGCCTGTCCATAATGACCCAAATTCCATCGAACTTCCTCTGAGTCCGCGGGAGTCCAACAACAAAATCCATAGTGATACGTTCCCCCTTTCTCTTAGGAATCTCTATCTTATAAAGCAAACCGCCGGGTCTCTGATGCTTATACTTCACTTGATGATAATTTAGACACTGGGCTACATAGGCAACTATATCCTTCTTCATCATCCTCCATAAATAATGTTGCCGCAAGTCCTAATACATCTTTGTGGGGCCCGGATGACTAGAATACAGGGAGCTGTGGGCCTCCTCAAGAATCAACTCACGAAGTCCATTCACATTAGGCATACAAACACGACCCTGCATCTTCAAGACCCCGTCATCACCAACAGTAACCTGCTTGGCACCACTATCCCACATTATGTCCCTAAGGACCAACAAATGAGGGTCGTCATAGTGTTGATCTCTGATGCGCTCAAACAAAGAAGACTGAGCGACTATGCAAGCTAGAACACGACTGGGATCTGAAATATCCAACCTCACAAACTGGTTGGCCAAAGTCTGAACATCTGATGCAAGCGGCCTCTCACCGACTGTAATTAACACAACGCTACCTATACTCGCTGCCTTCCTACTCAATGTGTCAGCCACCACATTATCCTTCCCACTTCAAGCACCTCATCTACCTTAAATTGAGATCCTTTTGCTTGAACAAATACTGAAGGCTCCGATGATGAGTGAAAATCTCACATGACACGCTGTAAAGGTAGTGCCTCCAAATATTCAGCACATGAACAATGGTTGCCAACTCTAAGTCATGGACATGGTAATTCTTCTCATGAACCTTCAACTGCTTCGACGCATATGCAATCACCCTGCCCGCCTGCATCAATACTGCACCGAACCCAACACGAGATGCATCACAATAGACTGTGTAAGATCCTAAACCTGTGGGCATCACCAACACCGACGCTGTAGTCAGAGTTGTCTTGAGCTTCTGAAATCTCACCTCACACTCGTCTGACCATCTGAACGGGGTACCCTTTTGGGTCAACCTGGTCAATGAGGCTACTATAGATGAAAACCCCTCCACAAATTGATGGTAATAGCCCACCAAACCCAAGAAACGTCTGATCTCCGTAGCTGAAGTGGGTCTAGGCCAGCTCTGAACTACCTCAATCTTCTTAGGATCCACCTAAATGCCCTCTGCTGAAACAACATTCCCCAAGAAGGCGACTAAATCCAACAAAAACTCGCACTTCAAAAACTTGGCATATAACTGGCTGTCTCTCAGAGTATGAAGCACAACCCTAAGATGCTTCTCATGATCCTCTCGGCTGCGGGAATAGATCAAGACATCATCAACAAACACAATCACAAAGGAGTCCAAATAAGTCTTGAACACTCAGTTCATCAAATCCATGAAAGTTGTTGGGGCATTTGTCAATCCAGGACATCACTAGAAACTCATAATGCTCATACCGAGTCTGAAAAACTGTCTTAGGGACATCAGATGCCCTAATCCTCAACTGATGGTAGCAGATCTCAAATCAATCTTCGAAAATACCTTGGCACCCTGAAGCTGATCAAAAAAATCACCAATCCTCGGCAATGGATACTTATTCTTGATAGTGACTTTATTCAACTGCCGATAATCTATACACATCCTAATAGATCCATATTTCTTCTTCACAAACAACACCAGTGCACCCCAGGGCGAGACACTAGGTCTAATGAAGCCCTTATTAAGCAAATCCTGCAACTGTTCCTTCAATTCCTTCAACTCTGGCGGGGCCATAAGGTATGGAGGAATGGAAATGGGCTAAGTGCGTGGGGCCAAATCAATACAGAAATCAATATCTCTATCGGGTGGCATCCCCAGAAGGTCTGCAGGAAATACCTCTGGAAACTCACAAATAACTGGCACGGAATCCATGGAAGGAACCTCTGCACTAGAATCACGAACATAAGCCAAATAGACTAAACACCCCTTCTCGATCATATGCCGAGCCTTCATATAAGATATAACCCTGCTGGTAGAATGGCCAGGAGTCCCTATCCACTCTAATCAAGGCAACCCCAGCAAGGCTAAGGTCATCGTCTTGGCATGACAGTCCAATATAGTGTGGAAAGATGACAACCAATCCATACCCAGTATAACATCAAATTTAACCATGTCGAGAAGTAGAATATCTACACTAGTCTCAAGACTCCCAATGATTACCACACACAAACGATAAACTCGATCTATAACAATAGCATCCCCCATAGGTGTGGACACATATACAGGGGCACTCAAAGAATTACGAGGCACAACCAAATATGAAGAAAAATAAGATGACACATAGGAGTAAGTGGAACCCGGATAAAATAGAACTGAAGCATCTCTACTGCAAACTAAAATAGTACATGTGATAACGACGTCGGATGAATCAGCCTCAGGCCTGGCTGGAAAAGCATAGCATTGGGGTTGTGCTTCACCACTCTGAACTACATCTCTAGGATGGCCCCCGGTTGGCTGGCCTCTACCTCTAGTGGTCTTACCTCCACCTCTAATAGTAGGACCACCATCTCTGGCTGCCTGACCCCTACCTCTAGCTGGTTGAGCAGGCGGTGCAGCACCCGGTGCTGGGACCATGGCACGAGAACCCTGATGCTGTGAACTGCTTGATGCACGAGGGAAAAATCTAGCAATGTGCCTCGGATCATCACAAGTATAACAAGACCTCGACTGCTGTGACTGCTGGCCATGAAACTGACCCTGTCAACCTGAGTAACCACCCTGAAAACTCTGGAGCGGAGGTGCACGGATAGGAGCTGGTGGTCCACTGTAGGCTAGCTGATCGGAATAAGGCATATGAGGGCCACGACCACCTGGAGCACAGTGGGATGTCTGAAGTGTTGAATGAAACGGACCCCTGCCTCCAGACGAGGCACCGCTGAACCCACCGGAATGACGAGGTCTCTTGTTAGACCCCTGACCTCCCTGAGCAAGAACCATCTAAACTCGCCTGGCGATATTGGCAGCCTCCTAAAAAGAAATCTCACTCTCAGTCTCCTTAGCCATCTGCAACTTGATAGGCTGAGCAAGTCCCTCAATAAACTTCATCACCCTATCTCTCTCGGTATAAAGTAGAAGAAGAGTATGGCAAGCTAAATCCACAAAATGGGTCTCATACTGAGTAACAGTCATACTGCCCTGCTGAAGACGCTAGAACTGACGGTGATGCTCCTCCCTCAATGTGATAGGGAGAAACTTCTCCAAGACGAGCTGAGAGAACTGGTCCCAAGTAAGAGCAGGCGACCCCACTGGTCTAGTCAACAAATAATCTCTCCACCATTTCTAGGCAGAACCAGTCATCTGAAAGGCAGCAAAATCGACCCCATTGGTCTCCACTATACCCATGTTCCGTAGAACCTCATGACAAATGTCAAGATACTCCTAGGGGTCCTCTGAAGATGCACCACTGAATTGAACTAGAAAGAGCTTGGTGAACTTGTCTAATCTCCATAAAGCCTCAGAAGATTTAGCTGGCCCCTCACCGGCCTGTACCGCAATAACCGACTAAACTACTCTAACTGGCTGAGCTATTGGAGTCTGATACTGGGGAGCCATCTGCTCCGGAGTGTGAGTAGCAGGAGTCTTTTCTCCTCCTCCATCCTGAGAGACGGCTGGTACCGTGGGAAATGTGCTAGTATGGGTCACACACTCCATAAGGCCCACCAAACGGACCAGAGCGTCCTGAAGCACTGGGGTGGCAATGAACCCCTCCGAAACCTAATCTGGCCCGACAGGAGCAGTCTAGGCTGGAGCCTCCTCCTTAAACTCTACATGAGTCTCCACTGCTGAGGCTGCTGCTGGGGCTATGGGCTGAGCCCTGCCCCTACCTCGGCCTCTAGCACGGCCTTGGCCTCGACCTCTGCCCCTCGTAGGAGCTGCCACTCCATGCTCTGGCAGCTACTCAGCTGAAGAAGAGGTACGTGTTCTCGCCATCTGCGAGAGAATAAGAATAGAAAAGTTCAATCAGTATTGAGAAAACAAAATCGCACGACAGAGAATAATAAAAGTGAAATTTGTTCCTAAACTTCATAACCAGTGGGATATAAGTACAGACGTCTCTGTACCGATCCCCAGACTCTATTAAGCTCACTCGTGAATCGTGAGACCTAGGCAACCTAGTGTTCTGATACCAACTTATCTGTCGGGACTGTGATGGAGCCTAACATCCCACTTGATAGGCATGCCAACGTTAGAGTATTATTAAGCTAAACCTTATTCAATTCAGTCAACAACAACAATAAATTAAGATGAAATACAGCGAATACAAAATAATATAAAGGCTTCAACATTTACAACCATCCAGATCTGGAGTCACAATTCACGAGCTACTAAGATTACTACAAACATAGTCTGAAGAAGGGAAAATACATTGTTTTGAAGTAGGAAAATAGTAAAAGATAAAACTAAGAAGAGACTCGAGGGTTTGCAAATGCCGAGAGATCTACCTTGGGTCTCCTGATAGCAAATCCGACAGCTAATCTCTCAATCAGCCAGAGTCGGTACCAAAATCTGCACAGAAAGTGCAGAGTGCAGTATCCGTACAACCAACCCCATGTACTGATAAGTGTCGAGTCTAACCTCGATGAAGTAGTGACGAGGCTAAGACAAGACACCTACAAATCAAACATGTATAATTTAACAATATATATACAAATAACAGTAATGAAGAACTAGACAAGTAATGCCTGGAGAGGGGAACATGCTGAGGGGAATACGAGATAAAGAACTACCACAGAATGATAATGTGAACAACAAACATACTATGAACCAATAGGAACCAGTGAACAGGTAAAAGAAGAATGCACGACATTACCCTTCGTGCTTTTACTCCCATTCTCACCATGAAATTAATAGAAATGGCACGACATCACCCTTCGTGCATTAACTCTCATATTATGGCACGACATCACCCTTCGTGCATTAACTCTCATATCATGGCACGACATCACCCTTCGTACATTACACTTACAATATGGCACGACATCACCCTTCGTGTATTAACACTCTCAATCTCACCATAAAATCAATAAAAATGGCACGGCATCACCCTTCGTACATTAACACTCTCCCTTACCATAATACAATGAATAACAACAATATGGAGATAAAATAACAAGTATAAGCCTTACTTCCACAATGTCAACCACAAATTCGAAATCAATACTCAATTACCACTAAAAGATTCGTAAGCATGATAAAAGCGATCGATTTAATAATACTAGTCCAAACATGGATAACATGAACAATGGAAGCTAAATTTCCAAGAAACCACATTCCACCCCCATGCTTTAACCAAACTACACCGCATAAGTACTTGTCACCTCACATATACGTTATTCCTAACAATTTAAACAAGCAGCAAATAGGCAAACAATTCTTATTCCCTTAATCAAGGTTAACCACGACACTTACCTCACTCCAACGTCCCAAACTCAAAGCTCAACCACGACATTTCCTTTCACACAAGCCTCCGAACCGATAGAATATAGCAAATTACCAACCAAACAATTAGATTTAAGACTTAGGAAATACCCACGATTGTAAAGAATTCAATTTAGCCCATGTTTGAAAATATCAACAAAAGTCAACACCCGGGCCCTCTTGGTCCAAATCTGAAATTCGGACCAAAACCCGATTACCCATTTACCCCCGAGTCCGGTTATGTAATTTATTTTAGAATCCGACCTCAATTTGAGGTCTAAATCTCTAATTTTCCAAATCCCTAGTTTATACATTAAAAAAACCCAATTCCACCATGAAAACTTTAGATTTTAGGTTGAATCTTAGGAAAGAGTAGTGGAATATTGAAAGAAATTAGTTTAAGATCACTTACCAATGATTTGGGGATGAAAAGTTCTTTGGAAAATCGTCTCTTGTGTTTTTAGGTTTGAAAATTTAAAGAATGAATCAAAATCCCATCTAAGTCCTATTTCTTCAGCTGTAGATGTCGCATTTGTGACCTAGGCTTCGCAAATGCGAAGCCCACAAATACGAAGGTTACATCGCAAATGCGAGAATATCACACTTCTGCATTCTTCGCAAATGTGAAGGACAGTTCGCAAACACGAACCCAGGCAAGACCGCAAATGCGACCCGGTGATCGCAAATGCAAAGAGTAGCCCCCTCAACTCCCATCGCAAATGCGAGATAATGTTTGCAAATGCAAAAGTCATGAGGCCCAGCTATTCTTCGCAAATGCGAGAAATAGCTCGCAAATGAGGAACCTGCAGAGGTCACAAATGCGATGTCTGATCTAGCATTTGCGAGATCGGAGGCTTACACCAGAAACTGAAACACGAGCAATGCTCTAAGTCTAATTTTCACCCCGTAGCCTATCTGAAACTCACTTGAACCCTCGGGGCTACAAACCAGCTATGCAAGCAAGTTTAAAAAATCATACGAACTTTCTCGCGTGATCAAAATACCAAAATAATACCTAAAACTATGAATTGAACACCAAATCAAATGTAATTTTTCAAGAAAACTTTGAAATCTCGACTTTCACAACCGGACGTCCGAATCACATCAAACCAATTCCGTTTTTCATCAAATTTCACAGACAAGTCATATATATGGTATTGGACCGATACCGGATTCCAAAACTAAAATACGGACCCGTTATCCAAAAAGTCAAAATTAGGTCAAACATGTCAAATTCATTAAGCCTTTAACTTTCAAACTTCGACAAGTTCGATATCTCGGGTTAGGGACTTCCAAATTCGATTCCTGGCATAAGCCCAAGTCCCAAATCGTAGTACGGACCCACCGAGATCGTGAAAATATGAATCCGGGTCTGTTTACTAAAAATGTTAACCGAAGTCGACTCAAATGAAGTTTTTAGGCAAACATTCTTAATTTTCTCAGTTTTTAACATAAAAGCTTTCCAGGAAGACGCCCGGACTGTGCACTCAAATCGAGGAAGGCCAAACATAATTTTAAGGCTTCGAATCACATAATTAGGCTTCAAAACACGAGATGACCTATCGGGTCATCACATGAAGAGTCCGAGCAATGTAGGTATGCCATACATTTGTATATCTAGAATTGCCACTGTGTGAGTTCTATTTTCTGGAGCTATGCATGTAGTTTTCATAGATTCTAAAAGCCATAGGTTTAGGTGAATACCATTGTTTGAGTTACCATGATGTCCTGTCATTTATTTTTAAGTTGTGGAGCTATGCACATTTTGCTTGCACTCTTAAAAATGCTTCCAAAAGTGTACCATTTCTAGAGGATCCGAGACGGGTGCGATTGTATTTTTGAAGAATTCGAGCAACATAGATGGTAGATTTAGGTGAATTAGTTGAGTTGCCTTGATGTCCTGTCATTTTCTCTGAATGGTATAGTAAACTTTTATCTAGATCAGTGACTCTTGTCCTTATCATAATGGATAACAACAACATAAACCAGTATAATCCCACAACCTGGGGAGAGTAGTATGTACGCAGACCTTATCTCACCAGATCAAATTGATTGTTTGAAAATTCTTCCTTTATATGGACCCTTTTCCCTTAATCCTAGTACCGTTGCTTTCATTTTCTATTTCACTGCTGAATCTCTTAGTTTAAGGGTACAAAAATCCAATATTTTGAAGTGAATAGAAGACATTTTTCAGTAGTGTTTACTGTGGGAAATTAATCAGTTGTGTGAGATTTATGCATGATTAGTGAGTCACTTGACTTTTTAGCTTCTATTCGTTAATTTCTTTCGCTGCTATTTAAACTTTGATCATCTTATCTATATGGATGGTTGCTTTTAAGCATCAATAGGAGATAAAGGACTATTTTCTCTGGCTTCGCCTCACCAAGGAATCGATGGAGGATGGAGCGACGGATCTGGAGTAATCGTCTATAAATGGAACGACAAGGATAAGAGGCCAAATACAGGAAGAAAAAACTTGTAAAAGAGATGGAGCTGTTGTTCTGAGTATGATGACAATGCTCCACCTTGTAGGCAAGGATGGCATGTCTCATATGATGATGGTTTCACATTATACTAATCGTATGTGATCACTTGTTCGAGCCGTGAAAATAAACTCTCGTAGAAATACAAGGTAAGACTGCGTACAATAGACATTTGTAGTCCGACCCTTCTCCAAATCCCGTGGTAGCGGAAGCTTAGTGCACCAGATAGCCTTTTTTTAATATATGCGATCACTTTTATTTTAGCTACAATAAAAATGCAAAATTTGTTTCAAATTCCCAAGGAATGTGATGACATGCATGCAATAAGAGACACATTTTATGTTGAGTTGATGTGTCTATTGTTTTTAATCCTTTCCCAAATTAAGAGCATCTATAGTATTTTCATATTTTTCCTCAAGCGTGACTCGAACCCAGGACCTAACGGTCGTGGGTGAAGGTGCTTTTGTTGATGTGTCTATTTGATCACTAGCTAAGCTAGAATGTTTATCTGAAACTACAATAGTATCAGAAACGGACTTAAAAATGGTCAGCTTATAGCTATTTTCCTTAGTAGTTGCAAGTCGATAGGGAGTTCAATCAACTTCAGAGATGCAATGACACGTCGTATACATGGCCGGCTGGAGGGTCAACCCACTAAAGCAAAGGCTTTGGGCCCTCCGGCATTTGAGGCCCCAACTTTTGAGGCTCCATTTTTATTAATAATATAGTTTTTATAGTTAATCTTTCTTAACAAAATAGTATTGACTATTGCATGGTACAATATAAGATTTTTTATTTAAAAAATAAAAGAGAACCATTTAACTTTGTGAATAATGGTGACAATTGAAAATTTTCATTTCATTTCTCATAATAAAACTTGTATCGCGTACTTTCCTTCTTTCTTCCCGTTAAGCTATCTATTCTCTCAAAAATTAGGACAATGGAATTGGATAAATTAAATCGTGCGTTCCTTTTCATTTCTTAAAGTTTTCAAGTATTACAACAAGCCAATTGAATTAGTGAAAATTTATAGTAATATCAAGTTATCAACTTCTAGAATCAAGTTATATTATTCTAACTTTCTTTTATCTTATAATTAAATTTTAGCACTGATAGATTTAGCTTATAGGTCTATATTGCTTTCTATTAAATATTAGAGTTCAAATGTCTCAACTAAAAATATAATCAGATTAATTACTCAAAACACACAAAAAGGAAAAAAAGAGGAGAACTGAACTTCAATATAATCTAAAAAATGAGCTATTTAAGCAATGTCTTAAGAAAATTAGATTAATTAGTTAAATTGTCAACTGAAAAAGAAATATAAAGAGAATCAATTATAAAACCTTATTAACGACGTTGCATCTTAAAAAGTAGAAAGTTTACTTTAGATAAAAGTCTATGTGAATATTTTTCAAGAAAAGCTTAAGGCCTCTTTATAGGTTTTGCTTGAGGCCACCAATTTGATTGAGCCGTCCCCGGTCGTATACATGATTGATTAATGACGATTCTCAATGACATCTTTAAGATCTCAAAGCTTACTAATCAATGAAAACTTTGAATACTTTTCTTAGAAATGTATTACTATTATTTTCTTACATACAACATATAATTAACGGAAAATATCCAAATATGTTCTTGTACTATACGAAATTGAGCACATTTGTCATTCGTTAATACTTTAGCTCAAGAATTCCCTTACCGTCATATAGTTGGTCCATATATGCCCTTAGAGTCACACAGTTGGCTCATATATGCCATTTTCGAAACGGAATCCACCCAAACTAATTAGCTCTTTCGTTAATTGTATTAAAGTGTATTACAAACACTATTTATTTTTTATTAGTAGTTTTTTTCTTTACTTTGCTCTTTTCTTTCTTCTTTTTTCTTTTCTTCTCTTTTTTTTTTTCCTTTTTCTTTCTCTCTTATCCGATTTCCTCCATTGCTGATGTCTTCTCCATTTTCGTCATCAATTTCACTTGACAAAACTCATGAATTTTAATTACTAAAAAAATTCTCCCATAAGAATATTTTAATAGATCATATGTTTGTCAGTTTTTAAATTTTTACCGAATATATATTTAGTTCTAAACAATTTAACAAAGTAAGATTGAAATAATATTTATGTAACAAAAAACCCGAAAAATCTAACAAAACCGATATAATTAGTTTGGTTTGGTTTTGATAAAAATCGAACCAACACGTTCCATGTACACCCCTAATTTACATAGTTAATAAAAAAAATAGAAAATATAGAGCTGAAAAAAGATGAAAAAAGACTAACAACTTAAATTTATAATACTAGAACTTGAACTCTAGGCTTTTAATCATTAAATTATCTTTTTGGAAATAATTTAAATATTTTGGTCTTTTGATTGTTAAAGGTTGAGATATTTTTATTATTTTAAAGTTTAAACCATAATTTTTGGAACTATTTAAGTTCGTTTATTTAGAGGGCTAGTGAAATTGTAACTTGATTACCTTATGAGAGATTTTTCTTAGTAATTGGAATTCATGAGTTTTGTCAAGTGAAATTGGTGACGAAAATGGAGAAGACATGAGCAATGGAGGAAATCGGATAAGGTAGAAAGAAAAAGGAAAAAAAAAGAGAAGAAAAGAAAAAAAGAAGAAAGAAAAAAAGAAAGATAAAGAAAAAAAATATTAATAAAAATGAAATAGTATTTGTAATATACTTTAATACAATTAACGAAAGAGCTAATTAGTTTGAGTGGATTTCGTTTCAAAAAGGACATATATGGGCAAACTGTATGACTCTAAGGGCATATATGAATTAACTATGTGACGATAAGGACAATCCTGAGCTAAAATATTAACGAATGACAAATGTGCTCAATTTTACATAACTTTTTCCGTATAATTAATTTCTCACAACTATTTATTTAAACTATTTCAAAGCTCACAATCATATTTATATATTAATGTATCTTCATAAAAGTGGGTTTTGGTCGGTGAATAGTGCGGTCCCTCTGCTTCTTAGTGTGTCTTCCACTATCAAGTAAAGCAAAATAAAGTCACTATAAGGACAGCTACAAAAAATAGAACCAACTATACCATTCACACAAAACCAAAAAATGGAAGCTCCAATTTTCACAAAACTTATATATTTCTTCACTATTTTTCTTACGCTTTTATTTATAATCGCATCTGTAACAGGCCAATCACCATGCAATGGTACAATAGCTGAGTGTAATGAAGAGTTGGAGATATTAATGGAGTCTGATATTAGTAGAAGATTTCTTGAAGAAAGAAAAAAGTATATTTCTCCTGGAGCTCTGAAAAGAGATCAGCCGGTTTGTAACAGCGGCGGTGGCGGCGAACCGTATTCGCGACGCTGTCTTCCCCCGCCGTCGAATCCGTATAATAGAGGTTGTTCTAAGTATTATCGTTGTAGAGGTGATCAATGATATATAAAAAGAGGGTGACTATGAATTGTATGTTTTTTTCTTCTGTCTACTTCCGATGTTGTGTTCATGTGGTTGTGATTTGTAGATGAAATTGTTCTTTCGATGCTAGCTATTGGGGTGTTATTTTTTTTATAATTATGACGTCCGAACTAACTTGCACCACCTAGCTACTGGTATTAACGTTGATACTTCGTTATGTACTTAATTAGACTTGCCACGTTGATACTTCGTTATGTACTTAATTAGACTTGCCAATAATTAAATTGAATATTCCCTCGTTCATTTTGATTGATTGCCTTTTTTGTTAGTCCACAATATTTGATTTTTTTATATATCAAGAAGGAATTAATTTTTTTTTTTAAATTGTCCTTGGAGTAATGAGCCTAGGAGTATTTATTGTATTTTCAATGAACAAATCAAGATTGATATGGTCAATTTCATTGTTAATTAATGTTACGAAGTAGATTTCTTAATATGTATGAAAATAGCTTAAAAAATCAATTAAAATGAACCAGAGGATAGAGGTTGGCATAGTTTGGGCAAATCCGAAATCCAAACTGAAGTTCGAAGCTTTTGGATTTTGGGTTTGGATTTTCGGATTACGAATTGGATTTCAGATTTAATTTTTAATTTTTTTGGATTTCAGATTGGATATTGGACTTGGTACTTTAGATTCATGGATATCCGAAAATTCAAAAATTTTATACTTCGTATTTAATATCCATATGCCAATAGTAATAAGTCCAAGACCCTACCTATTAGGCATGATCTCATATATTCAATACTAATTACTAAGTTACTGTCATAATACTTTTTATTTGGACATATATAGTTTTACTATTGCTACTTTTTATTGGCCTTATTAATGTCTTTGTGTGTATTTCCTTGATAATGATTTCATTACTTGAAAACTTAATTTGGATGATCGCAGTGAGAATGAGGAACTTTTTAGGTAATCTAATATGAATACTTTATTTGGATGTTTATTTGTGCGAGAAAAAGAAGCATCTAAACTTATATGCTCAAAATCGAGAATTCAAAATATCCAAACCAATTAATCCAAAATCGAACTTAAAAAATCCGATCCAATCCGAACTTATTTGGATTGGATTTGGATTGTCATTAATTTGATCCGAAAATCGAATATCCAAATCGAAATTTTCATATTCAATCTGAACTGCACAAACGCCACCTCTACCGGAGGGAGTAACAAGAAGGAATCTAGGATTTTCGCAGAATTTATAATTTTTTATTGATTTTGTAGTTTTGGAAACCTCAAGGAGGTTTGACATCCGCTCCTTTATTGCAAAGTTTGAGCAATGATGAATAATAAAATATTGACATAATAGTTTTTTCTATAAATGAAAAAACATTAGGATGCTATTTGGAAGGAATTTTGCGAGGTTAGCTTTATAATGCCTTCGAACAATCTTGCAGGGTTAGCCTTGCAATGCCTTTGTACGTTAGTTTTACTATCGTTTCTCTAGTAGGTTATATAGAATGAGAAGATGGTAGGCCATGTGTCCAGTTATGTTTTGATGATCTAACAAACTTAATGATCAGAATATATGGAAAACCTGTTACACATCCTCAAACTGCTTAAAAACAACAAGTCTCAAGTCGGGCACAAATTCCAACAATCTGAGTCAAAGAGACGACAGAGGGAACAAATGAACATCAGTTCCCTTTGCCGACTGTACCAGTCAACTGCTCACAGTTGTAAAGCTGCTGCAACTATTCCTCTACACACACGCAACAGTGTGAACAGTGCAACAACCACTTTATGGGGAATGCCTTGTACCGAATATTGCTTGCATCATCTAGGTGACATCACTTGGATATTATTAACACACTTGCACATCTGAGAATTAATCAAGTTTCCTCTCAAGTGTGTTGCCATCTTGCAAGTGACTTTCAGGTTTCAAGAACAAAGAACAACATAACGAAGGACTAGTTTCTAGCATTGTGTTATTATATGTCCTTAGTTATGTTGAACCTTTGTTAGAGTGATTTACTTGTAATTCTTACTTAGCTTAGTTAGAAGCATTGTGTAGGAAACCATTTTTAAAACCACAAATCTTGTGTTTTTTTGTCTTGGCTAGGATTAGTCGAGTTGTGAGCTTTGTAATAGAGTTATTACAAAGAATCTTGTAATAGAATTATTACAAGTGAGTGAGTGATTAAGAGTTTAATTCCTAGGTTACAATAGGTTGTAATCTAAAAGTTGCTCGGTTAGTGAAGTTGAAATCCTACGAGTGTAGGTCGTGGTTTTTAATCCCGTGAGCTGGGAGTTTTTTACGTAAAACTCTATTGTGTCATTTACTTATCTCTTATTGTATGTATTCTGTGGGAATTGATAGAGAACCAGATTCTCTATATAGTTTGGTGTTGAATCAATTGGTATCAGAGCAGGTTCTTTCTATCAGGCTAACACCTAGGAATGATCCAAATGGCTGCTCCACCAAACTTTGAAGAAGGTCAATCAACCTACAGACCACCAAAATTCAATGGAAAGTACCATGGAAGGTGGAAGACAAGGATGCATGATTTTATTATGGCTAAAGACTCAGAGCTCTGGGATATTATCTGTGATGGACCCTTCATCCTTATGAAGACATTGACGAACCAGCAGTGACAGTTCCTAAAACACGGAAGGAATAAAGCGATGTTGATCGAAAAGCTATAGAGAAGAACTTCCGAGAAAAAAAGATCCTCGTCTGTGGTATTGGACCAGACGAAAACAACATGATCTCTTTTTGTCAATAAGCCAAGGAGATCTGGGAAGCTCTCCAAACGACACATGAAGGAACAATTCAAGTACAGCAGTCGAAGCTCTGCTTGTCAATCCATTCAGGACTTGCACACTCGATTCATCTCCATCATCAATGAGCTTCACTCTATAGGAGATATCATTCCAAGGAACAAACTTGCCAGGAAAATATTTAGTGTACTACCTAGTTCCTGGGAAAGCAAAGTCAATGCTATCATAGAGGCAAAAGATCTAGAAAAGCTGACCATTAATGAACTCATTGAAAATCTGAAGACATATGAAATGAAGAAAAAGAAGAACCATGAAAGAAGAGAACCAAAGAAGGAGAAGAACCTGGTCCTTAAGGCTGACAACAATGACTCAAGTGATGAGGATGCTGATATGGCTTACCTGACAAAGCGATTTCAGAAAATGGTTTGCAGGAATGGGGGTATTCTAAAAAGGGGTAGCTCCAGCAAGCCAAAAGGGTATGACTTATGTCATAAATGTGGGAATCCAGGAAACTTCATCAAGGATTGTCTTCTCCTCAAGCAAGACCAGTACAAGCATAACAAAGACAAAGCAGCAAAGAGGAACCCAGTTCCTGACAAAAGATTCAAGAGAAAAGATGTCGCTGACAATATTGTGAAACAAGCTCTTGCTGCATGGGGAGACTCTTCCAGTGAATATGGAGAAGATGATGGACAAGGTGATAGCTCCATGATGGCAGTGGAAAGTGAAGTAGCTGAATATGACTCCATCTTTGCCTTGATGGAAAACTCTGATGATGATGAAGATGATGATAATGAGGTAAACTTTCTAGACGTTCAAAGAAATTTGAAGTCTTACTCTTAGAAGAAGCTTATATCTTTGGCAAATATTTTAATTGATGCTTATCACAGTCTTATAAATGATAAAAATGCATTAACTGTGGAACTAGGAGAGATAGAAATTGAGAGAGATGATTTGGTAGTCGTAGTGGTTGACCTAAAAGAAACCATCAAGGTTCTAAAGTAAGAAAAGGATGTTCTTACAAAAAAAATTAAAAATGTAGAAAATGAGAGAGATGACGTGTTGGTAGTTGTTATGGACCTAAAAGAAATAATAGAGGAATTAAAAAGGAAAAACCGTTCTGGGATTATCCAGAAGGGAAAGGAAGTTGCAAGTGAGTCACACATTAAGCTTGAAAATGAAACAAATAATGGTGGGAGCGATAAAAATGACCTAGAAAAATCTCTAAAGTGGACCTGGTCCTCTAATACAATTACTGCCATGTATACAAACAATGGGTGAGAGCAAGCAGGGAGTCGGGTTCCAAAAGGAAAAGACTCCCGAAGCTTTACATAGCAAGTATGTTACTGTCCCTGATAGCTGGTTTTGCACTCACTGTGGCAAAACTGGACACTTTAAAGAAAATTGTAAGGCTAGGATTCAATCCTAACAGAAAAATAAGGTTTTTGTTGAAAAGGTAACTGCTACTAAGAAACCTGGTCCTTCCGTTAAAAACGTGTATTTCCTGCCTTGACAAAAAGAAGTTTAATTCGCCCTTTACCTCACCACAAGGAACACAAACTTGTTTGGGTTCCTAAGTCTAATCCTTGATTCTCTTATGCAAGAAGTAGTGAAAGGAAGCAGCCAAAAATAGCATATGGATAGTGGTTGCTCCAAGCACACTTGAGTGGAAACATCAATGATTTCCTTTCACTCAAAGCCCTGCCATGAAGGAGTGTGTCCTTTGGCAATGGCAAAAAGGGATACATTTTGGAAGTTAGAAGAATTAGTAAGACACTCACTCACTCAATTGAAAATATGTATTATGTGAACGACTTGAAATGTAGCTTATTGAGTGTTTCTCAAATTTGCGACAACGGAAACAAAGTAGAATTTGTGTCAAAAATCTGCACAGTCACAAATCTAGTGACTGGTGAAGTGGTTCTGATGGCAAAAAGATACAAAAGCATTTATGTTGCTGATTTTGAGTCCTTGCACAATGGGGATCTCACATGTCTGAGTGTTGTAGATGATGATGTTGAACTGTGGCATAGAAGATTGGGACATGCAAGTTTTATGTTGTTGAGCAAATTGGTCAAGAAGGACATGGTTCGTGGCTGCCTATGTCAAGTTTCAAAGATCACAAGGTGTGTGATGCATATGTGAAAGGAAAGCAAGTCAGGTTCTCCTTCAAGCCCAAAAAGGAAGTAAGCACCTCAAGCCCACTTGATCTCCTCCATATGGATCTGTGTGGACCTATGAGGGTGCCAAGTAGAGGAGAAAAGAAGTACATTTTCATCATAGTGGATGATTGCTCCAATGATGAAACCTTTCCAGTGTTTGCTACTTTTGTGAAGAAGATTCAAGTGAAGATGAGCCATAATATTGTGAGTATAAGATCTGATCATGGCATAGCATTCGACAACGCAAAATTCGTCGAATTCTATGCTGAAAATGGTATAAGTCATAATTTTTTAGCTTCAAGAGCACCCCAACAAAATGGTGTTATGGAGAGGAAAAATAGGATTCTTGAAGATATGGCAAGGACAATACTGATTGACAGTGGTGTTGCAAAAAGTTTTTGGGAAGAGGCAATCAACATTGCATGCTACTTGGTGAGTAGGTGCATGATCAGGTCTCTCTTGAACAAAACCCCGTATGAATTACTGAACGAGAGAAAACCAAAGCTAACATATCTGAGGACATTTGGCTGCAAATATTTCGTTCTCAATAACGGGAAGGAAGAACTGGGAAAATTTAATGCCAAAAGTGATGAAGGAATATTTATTGGCTATTCATCACAAAGCAAAGCTTACAAGGTCTATAACAAAAGAACTTAATGTGTTGTGGAAAGCATATATGTGTTCTTTGATAAATTACACTACCTATTTGGGAAAGATTCACATGATAAGGTTGGTCAAGACGGAGAGCAGTCGAAGGTTCCTGGTGAAGTCATTGATATGGAAAATGGAAAGGCTGACATGATGAGTCAGGTCAAGAAATCAAATAAAGATGGCGCAGTTGTATCTCCAACTGATGTAGAGGAACCCGGTCCCTCAATCACAATAACTGAAGCAGCGAACAAAGTTGTTGATGCTGTGCAAGGAACCCCTGATGTTGAGATAAGAAGTGGCACTTATGTCTACAATGGATCTTATTCAGAGGAACCTGGATCCTCTCGCAATGAGATTCAAGTGTCTAACTGGAAACACAAATTCACACCATCTTAAAAATGTGATCACTCCTCTTGACTAAGGGATTCAAACTAGATCAAAGTCAAGAATCTCACATGCCTTTTTAGCCTTTCTCTCTCAAATTGAGCCCAAACATATCCAGGAAGTATTGAAAGATGTTGACTAGATTACTGCTATACAAGATGAACTCCATCAATATGACAGGAATAACGTATGGAACCTGGTTCCTCGACCACCAGACAGAACTGTTATAGGAACTAGGTGGGTGTTCAGAAACAAACTTGATGAGTTTGGGAACACAACAAGGAACAAGGCAAGGTTAGTAGTTCAAGGTTACAATCAAGAAGAAGGGATCGACCATGATAAAATATTTGCTCCAGTTGCTCGAATAGAAGCCATCAGAATCCTCATTACCTTTGCATCTCATATGGAATTCCAATTGTTCTAAATGGATATCAGAAGTGCATTTCTGAATGGATATCTAAAGGAAGAAGTCTTCGTCAAACAACCACCTGGTTTTGAATGTCATGAGCATCCTGAGCATGTATTCAAACTTGACAAGGCATTATATAGACTGAAGCAGGACCCTCATGCATAGTATGAAAGGTTGTCCAAATTCCTCCTTGAAAATGGCTTCACAAAAGGAAAAATCGACAACACCCTATTTCTGAAGAAACTAGGGTGGAACCTGCTCATTTTGCAAGTCTATGTCGACGACATCGTCTTTGGTGCAATAAATGATTTCTTGTGTGAAAAGTTTGCAAAGATTATGGGAAGTGAGTTTGAAATGAGCATGATGAGGGAATTGAAGTTTTTCCTGGGATTGCAAGTTAAGCAAACTCCTAAGGGCACGATGACAAGTCAGCATAAGTACATTAAAGAGTTCCTAAAGAGATTTGAGATGGAAAGTTCAAAACTCATTGATACCCCTATTGCTACTGCCACTCGTCTGGACATAGATGAACCTGATTCTCCTGTGAATGAAACCATGTACAGAAGTATCATTGGTTAACTCTTGTATCGCATAGCTAGTAGACCAAATATCATATTCAATGTAGGATTATGTGCTAGGTTTCAATCTAGTCCAAAGGAATCTCATCTAAAGGCTGCCAAGAGAATTCTAAGGTATCTTAAAGGAACTTAGGACCTAGTTCTCTGCTACCCTTCAGGAGATAATTTATACTTGATTGGGTATGCTGACGCTGATTATGCTGGTTATCTGGTGGATAGAAAAAGCACTTCTGGCATGGCACATTTTCTGGGATCGTGTCTGATTTCATATGGTATAAGGAAGCAAAAATATGTGGCTCTTTCAACTGCAGAAGCCGAATATGTGACAATAGCCTCTTGCTGTGCTCAATTGTTGTGGATCAAGCAGTGACTGGAGGACTTTGGTGTATTCCCTAATTGTGTGCCATTATTGTGTGATAACACCGGTGCTCTCAACATGGTAACGAACCTAGTTCATCATAAGAGAACAAAGCATATTGATGTGCGACATCATTTTCTCAGAGATAATGTTGAAAATGTCTTATTTGCGTGAAGTTCTGTAAAACAGAAGACTAAGTAGCAGATATCTTCACTAAAGCACTAAGCAGAGAGTACTTTGAGAAGAATCGATTGGCAGTGGGGTTGATAAAATCAAACTAAGCACTTGGTCCCTCAATGATTGGATATGAAAGTCTGAACATGTAAAACAACTAAAAAGTGTTTTCTGGCAAGTTCTAACTCATTTCTATACCGTTACAGGTAGATACACATGGCAATTACAGAGCAATCTAGTGTAATTGCATCTTGGTAAAAGGATGAGACTCACATTTATAAAACTAAGTTAGGGAACATGGTTCCTTTGACTCAGGTTAGTAGTTCCTTTGTACTCTCATGCATATTTTTGTTAACGGTTGTAAAAGTGCCACATCATTAAAATTTCAGTTTCTTTTTTACATCTCTTTAGAATCCAAACGTCACACCAATTACTAAACGACCCGTCTACCCAGCAATCTATACCCGTTTGTAACCGATCCCTCACCCTCTTTAAATAAACCCAAACGTTGTCTCTTTCATCACTATTCACATCAAAGACAAAAATTCTCTTTTTCTCTCAAAACTAACCACTCATCTTTTGTTATCACTAAAAATCCTCACTATGTCTGAAAATCTAGAAGCTCCAAACGTTTCGAGTATAGTCCCCACTATGTCTTCGTCTCACGAAGCACAAGAACGAGAGTCTAAGTCCCCTATTGTCACCCATTCAAAACCCTACACCAGACCCCCAAACCACCTACTACTTCCTCTCCAACCCAATCGAGTTTTGGTTCTCACCGGAGTCGCAAGACTCAAAACTCTAAAAGGTTTGTTCCTAAGACTATGCCTTGTACCTTATCGGAGAAATGAAAGAGGGAGAAATAGTAGATGGTGACGAAGATCAGAAAGTTTCCAGTCTGAAAGTTGAAGAGAGTGCTAAAGCCCAACATACTGTGGT